>NC_051288.1:5756009-6021009 GCF_015220745.1 Sebastes umbrosus
TAACACTCCAGGAAAGCACCAATTTTATTCCATTCACTCCCTAGGAGTGATGAGGCACATCCTAGCTTCTGTACATTAAAGGGAGGGTCCATTATTGTTTTTTATTTATTTTCTTTTAGGCTTTTTTGTCATTGTGAAGCTTCACAGTGGGGTTCCTTATGTGTTCAAATCCGAACATTGAAATTTTGTCAAAGTATGTATATTTTAGCTTCAATATACTTCTAAAAACTTTTTCCCACATGACCTGACCTAGTAGGGCAGTGCAATTAATCAAATTTCAATTACAATTACAATTTTGGCTTCCAACAATTATTAAAAACAACATAATCGACATAAACGATTGTCCCTCGTTCCGTTTCGCAATGACGCTCTGTCTTTTGTCTTGCGCACCCCTTTCCTTCACAGCGGTGTGGTTTCAGGAGCCGCTGCTCGGTGTGGGAGGATCCCCCTTGTGGGAACTCTCCCCGACGCTGGGTATATTTCCTCTGTAGTGGTGCGCCGCGAGTCGTGACCGTCTCTAAGTTGGCTTGGAAAGGCCCAGGGTGAAGTTGCAGCCTGGACCATCTGGACCGCGCTGCTTAGGGAGGGACGAAACTCTCTGCTCCCGGCGTGACTGTCACCCGGGGTGGACCCACCCGTCTTGACACACAGACCCTGTCTTGTTTACCATGCTTTGTGGGTGTGTGACTTTTTTGCCGTGTCATCACTATTCATATCTATACAACCTATGTGTTGATTGTGAGATTAGCCTAAATTGTCAACAAGAGCACGAAGTTCTTCATAGATCTATCCTCTAAATTTTGCCATCAAAGTGCACCAGATTGAAGCATTTAACTTATAATGTAGGCTACAAAATGTTCTTTCTAAATGCATAATATTTCGATGAGTAATCGTGTTGAATAATCGTGATCTCAGTATTTATGATTTTTGTAATAATCAAGCAACCTTATGACCTAGGTTTCTGCATGATGACGCTGCTACATATACAGTATATATACAGTGTAATAACATTACATACAGTAACTTGGATGGCGGTTGGTATACTCCCAGATTGGAGAAGCAGACAGGAGCACTGAAGCTAAGCAATGTACTGCTGGGAACGCCACGTTAGTTCGGATTCGAAAGTCACACAATAACACAAACAAACTAACTGATCGATGCAGCGCTAGACTAGCAACTCCTGTGTTCTGCTTAAAATTAAAATCTGGTAAAATTAAATGTTTTTGTGAATGTAGTCTGGTCTGGTAGCAATGTAGACCGTATTATAATTGCTTCAGTTCCTCATCTGAAAGGGCTGTCTGATGGCGAGGTAAAGTTGTGAAAATATTCTAAATATAGCGTACACTTAAACTGATATAGATTTATTTTTTTTAGGTGGCTAAAATACGTGCTTCTGCTGCACCCGTCCACAGCCGCTTAACCTCGCTGCCAGACAGCCCTTTCTGATGGGGAACTGACGCAGTTATATTGTTCTCTTCGAAGCCACCAGACTACATTCACAAAAGCAGTTATTTTAACTCTCAGAACAAGAGAGTATACATACAACCTCACTTAAAAAAAATCTGAACTATTTCAGTTATTTCCAAACTTAGCACAGCTGACGTTGACTCAGCTAGTGCTAGCGTTCACAGTATTAATAGCCTTATTGATTAGCTTACTTTGGTAACCTATGCCACTGCTTTTTCCAAAGGCTGAGTGGGCGTATCCATTTGAAAAAAAAAAGGAACGGAACACATATTGACCCGCCCTCTAACTAATTCTTCCAGCCGTATGCCATATCCGGTGTATGCTACGGGTGTGTGTTGCCCTTAATATTGGTCCTAATGTGCAAGCTGCCCTGTTCCTGCGTGAAAGTTAATACCTTAACAGTTTTAGATTATTGAATATTAAAATGTTTTTGTGTGTTCAGAGCAAAACTACAGTGAGTCTCGTTACCACTTCCTGCATTCGTCTGACGGGGAAGGCTGTGCGCAGATGCTGGTGGAGTATTCAGCGTCACGAGGCTTCCGCAGCGAGGTCGACATGTTTGTGGCGCAGGCCGTCCTACAGTAAGTGAAACAACAATATTAATTTTTTATATTGTCACCTTGTAATAGCTGACATCACCTTCCATGTCAGTAAATGTAATCTGAAGTTTTTGTTTGATTTAGGTGTAGTATTCTGAATCTGTATGTGCTGTGGAGAATAGGGTCGGGCAATATTGAAATTCCCCTACTGACAATATTGCTTTAAGAAAAACAATATATGATATTATCGTCCAAAAAAAAAGCTGAAGTGAGACGCACATGGATATAAGTATCTATAGAGTGGAGATGCATATGTTGCAATAGGCTACCTATAGGTGGCCAGTGTGGCGAAAATGTATAGGCAGTAAGTGTTGTTTTACTCAAGTGCATGCTGAGATCAATAAATCAGATGAATCAGCTGGTGAGGTTATTTTTTATTAAATAACACGTTTATCGACATTGATGTCTACCTTTTTCACATCTGAAACGACGGCATTGTAGTAGCTTGGAATGGCTGTCTCAGGTCTCTCTCTGTCACTCTCTCGCACACTCACTAACATTACGGGCCGCTTGGCTGGCAGAAACGGAGCGTCTCGTCAGCCCAAAATACCCATGAACTTCATAGTAAACAAACGCGACGTCCGCCGTGCGCCTCTTCTGTCTGTCTGTCTGTCTGTCTCTCTCTCTCTCTCTCTCAACCGCACACACTGACACTCGCTAACGTTAAGCACACAACCCACGCACTGACGTATTCCTTAAAAATACATAAATCCCAGATGGCTTGGCCCGGCGGTGAGTCAATTTAGTCCCGGCGAACCGCTGGGCTGGCAGTACACTGGCGGACACCTTGCTGTCTTGCTGAAGTATCTGCGACTTGGTAAGTCATATTGGCGATGTAATGTATTCACCAATTCCTTGAAACTGGCTTTTTCAACTGTGTTTATAGAAACCATTTCTTTTACAATGTGCCTGGTAACTGCCCTCGTACAGTCTCGCCTCCGTTGGCGGTCACGTTTATATGTTTTTGTTGCTTTTGCGAAAGCTACATGGGGAATTACGTAGGCTACAGCTTCAGACGTATGCTACATGTTATTACATGTTTGTTTTTTTGATACGCTACAACAGTGCGGTGAAGCATAGAGAAAAAGAGAAAGAGAGAGACTGAATATAGTGCAAAACTCATAACAGGTGTTGCGTATTTGAATATTGTTCTGTTATCGTGGACACATGAGGACTATTATTGTGGCCAACCAGTATCGTGTTGAACAATAATCTCGTCATATTGCCCAAGCCTAGTGGAGAAAGTAGTATTGATGCATCCTCCTCCAGCATATTTGTCATATCCATTTTCTGTGTTTGATTGTTTCTGGTCTACTGTCTCTCTCTCTCTCTCTCTCTCTCTCTCTCTCTCTCTCTCACTTTCTGTCACATTTTCTTTCGCATCCTCTCCTTTTGTCTTTACACCCTGTCCCTTTTCTATTTTTGTCCTTTTCTTCTCTGAACCTCCACCCTCCAGGTTCCTCTGCTTAAAGAACAAAAACGGTGCTTCCGTGGTGTTCAGCACATACACAGAGAAACACCCGTCCATAGAGAAGGGCCCACCCTTCGTCCAGCCTCTACTAAACTTTATCTGGTTTCTGCTGCTGGCAGTGGATGGGTGAGTTGTATTAACCTCTATAAACCTTTACTTGAATAATATATTTAATTTATTATGTCTTTAATGTCATATAATAATGTCTTATTCTATTGTATATCTGCACAGACTCCTCAGCTACCATTAGCTGACTTCATACTGCAGCATTAATCTCATTTGATTGACAAATTTTGTGCAGCGAATAGAACACAGCCAACAATAGACTTCAAGCTACTGCTGAGCTTGTTCCTTTAGTACTTTACAGCAGTAAATTGTTTGTTTGAAAAATAGTTTGCAGGTAATAATGTACAGTATTTAAAACTTTACTTGTCTTTGTTTCTTCAGGGGTAAATTAACAGTTTTCACAGTGTTATGTGAGCAATATCAACCTTCCCTAAAGAGGGACCCCATGTATAATGAGGTGAGTGTTTAATAAACTCTAATAATAATCATGTATTAAATGACCAGTAATGAGAATGCAGTTGCAAAACACCATGTGTACTATATGTATTATGCTTGAATAATATTGTCTTTTGTGTATTCTGATGGAATATTTCCGACCATGTAAACACGTCTTTGGTTGTACTTTTGTAACCGTGTCATATTCACAACCATGGCCTCTCTTTCCTCCTCTACCTCTTCCTTTGGACATCTTCCTGGCTCCTCAGTATCTCGACAGAATAGGACAGGTTTTCTTTGGCGTTCCACCCAAACAGTCCCCATCATACGGTGGACTGCTAGGTGAGTGAACCAAGATTTTGTTCATTTGAAGCAGATCATTTAAGTTTTGTTCCCTGTACGACTCAACATCACATCCCTGTTCACTCTGACTCACACATTTCAACCCTCAGGTTTTACATATTAGGTGTGCTGCATTCAATTTATAGTTAAATCCACAAACGTATATTGTCTCAGAGTTGATATATGATGGTTTATTAAATACATTAGGGGTGTAACAGTATGTGTAATTTTCGTTCGCTTCGGTCCATGACATCCTTTCGGTACACCGTGTGCCCCATACAGCTGTTTATGTCTATTACTCGCCCATGCGGAACAGAAATTCTGGAGCGTTTTGATTTTACCTGGAAAGTTTTGGCAGCGCACCAGTTGTCTATCAGTTGTAGCAGCGCTATAGCATGCTAAGTGGTTTAGCCCGGTTCGCAGGGTTAATCAAGCTCAATGGACAACGATTTGTTTCAAATTGTATGCCGACACTGTTAAACTGAAGTCAGGTATGTCTGTGGATACTCTGCATTTAATTTACAACGGCATCAGCCGAATGTGTTGATTAGCAGAGTGAAACAAAAACAGACAACAACACAGGGCTCAGGCAGCCTCCTACTGCAGATTCAGACCGTGCTACCAAACTCGATTGTGTAGCCTACCGAATTAAAGCATGTGGTCAAAGTGTTTTGAGCCCCACTACAATGTGTATTCAGTCAGTCGTTTGTGCCTGCCCCGTATGAACGAGCACAAGCTGCAGCCCAGTTCAGGAATTATCAACAGGTCAGAGTCTTATGATGGAGCATTATGGAATCAGAAATACTTCATTGATCCCCGGGGGGAACCTGGGTTACATTTACATTACATTTATTTTACATTACAGACATTTCTGTTATTTTTTTATGTATTTATCTTTTATTGAAAATATGTCAGTATTTGAGTGCTGAACTGTTAGAATAAGAATTATGGCCAATGAGCCAATGTTACAATTTTCAAAATAAATGAAAAAAATATATATATTTTCTGAATTTCTTTGTTTTCCCTATTGTACCGAACCGTGAATTTTGTGTACCGTTACACCCCTAATAGACATTAAATAATTAATGAGTTTTGACATTTTGGGAAATGTGCTTATTTGCTTTCTTGCAAAGAGGTAGATGGAAGATAGATACCACTCTCATGTCTGCACGGAAAATGGTGAGCTTTAGAGGTGCCAGGAGACAGATTATGTTACCTTTGAACAAAGCCAGGTTAGCTGTTTGCCCCAGTTTCCAGTCTTTATGCTAAACTAAGCTAACTGGTTGCTGGCCCCAGCTATATATTTTCCATACAGATATGAGAATGCTATCAATCTTCTCATCTAACTAGGGCTGTCCCGAATACCCTTTTTTGGGCTTCGAAGCTTCGGTTAGAAATATTTGAAGCTTCGAGGCACAGCGCAGCAGGTTGACAAGTTCTTCTGTCGGTCTGTCAATGTTTCCCCCGTTTCAATGCCGCTGCCGCACTACTGTACACATACGCACCTCTACACACAACAAACAACGATATCCATCTGAGAATAAATAATAATAATTAATGTTGAATACTAATAATGAATAATGTTGTGGCATTATACCTTATTTCTTGAGCTATTTTGGGGTTTATACTTTATTATAACATATTTATAAAAACAATAAAAAAAATGAAGCATTAAAATACTGATTTGGAGGTCGATAACCATGGTAACGATCAAAGCTTTGAAGCATTCAGGTCAGCCCTACATCTAACTCTGCAAGAAATTGAATGAGTGTACTACTTTTAGTAGTAGTACTTTTTTTTTTTAGTACTTCCCAAAATGTTGAACTATTCCTTTAAAATGCTACATATAATAATTTATCAACTTCTTTGAAAAAGAAAGCTTTGTACAAGATAATTTTGTGCTGTGTAAATGTCACGAGAACTGATACTTCGGTACCAAGTTGATCCCAAATTTCTGAAAACGTGACGGCACACGTTTTTCTATAGTAGTGCAGGTACCGTCAGGGCTCGAGACTGATGTTGTCCATTGTACATTATGAACAACAAATCTGTGTTGAAATTGGCAGGACAAGAACTAGTTAATGTTAGTTGTTAGCTCCGTGCAGGACTGTGCTGTTTACCGGCTGCTAACAGCTAACATTAACTAGCTCTCCTCCTGCTGTTTTCAAGAATGGAGGTGTCTTTAATTTAAATTATGATGCGTTCAGGCTCTATTCTGTAATGAGTATCAGGTTAAGGTAAATTCTAACCTTATCACAGTGTGTTCAAATGTAATCATGTAAAATGTGTTTTTTGGCGAGAAACTTGAATAAATCCATTTGTTTGAAGGAGATGTTTTCACAGCAATTTAAAATACATAATAGAGAGGGAATTATAACCTGTTAAACTTCCTAACAAAAAACAGTATGCAAATGGTAATAGAGGAGTGGATGTTGAGGTACATGGGATTTATTGTATTACTTTTGTTTTTTTACCGTGGTATCGAATTGGGTATCAAGAATCATAAAATTTCCCTGGTATTGGTATCACCTACTAACTTCCTGATATTGTGACATCCCTAGTGTAAACCATCATATGCACAGTATGTTGATCACTGTGTTGCATCCTGCAGGAAACCTGCTGAACAGCCTGATGGGTTCGGGCGAGGAGGATGACGCGGCTGAAGAAGCCCAGGAGGACAGCAGCCCCATAGAGCTGGACTGAGCCTGCCCCAGGACAAAGAGAACAAACGAACACAAAAAATAGAGGAAGACCACGTCGCCTCCCTCCTTCACCCCCACAACGAGAGTGGGGCGAGGCGCCGGTCCATGTTTTCAGAGGCGTGCTGTTTCCAAAAAAGAAAAAACCTTCCCAGTCTTAAAATCAGAGCAAGTATCAGGCTGCCAAAACATCCCTCTCAGCACTGCCGGGACTGCGCCAAACTGCAAACTCTTCCCGTGTTGAATTATTGTAAGATTATTATATTATTTTATTTTAATCATTGTTTTTGTTAGTTTGGGACTCTTGCTCTCTGTTTAAGTGGTATGATTTTTAAACAAGAGATGACAAGCTGCCCTCTCCCCGTGAAAACCTGCTCCCAAGAGATGGGGAAGGTTGGATTCTCCCAGTGGAGAGGATAGCATCAAATGTGAAACCCCTCTATATAATGTTGTTGCTGACATCATTATAAGAGTCAAATCACTACAATTATTCAACTGTTTTGTTTGCCAGACCGCCACACGGAGCTCTATCAGAGCCATGGTGTTGCCGCATTTTTCAGTAACTTTCTCCGTTAAAACTCTTTTTTTTCAGTAGTAAATTAAATTGTACTTGTAGTCAATGCCATCTCTGTTTCTCATCTCTTTGTCCTTTTAGCAATGTGGACAAAAAGACAACAAAGTTCTTTGTAAGTTATTATCAGAGGTCATCTTGCGTCTTAAATATCAAACTAAACAAACCCTTTCTGCTCAATGCCTCCTCCACTGTCATTTTTTATTTAAGACCCTGTTCAAACCTGGCATTCACATGCGCCTTGGGTGATCAGATCACAAGTGGACAGCTCTAAGTTCGTCTGTTCACACCTGGCATTAGAATGCGTCTCAAGTGACCACTTGTGATCGGATCTCATTTGCTCTCTATATGGAAATAAACACGTAGTAAACACACGGCTAATACAGAAGACATTGTGACGTAACATTACATGAATGTCGGTAATAATATCCTACATATTTGTGAATTCGGGTACATTTTATGAACGTCAAAATATAAGGTTATTGTACCGGCGGCACCCGGGGACCTCCGTGCCGCTGGCACCGCTGCCTTTGCCATGTAACAGCATGATACTAATGCACTTCCTATGCATAGTCTAATAATCTGTAGATTATGTAGCCTATAGATTAGATATATTTTAATAAAATACAGTTGTACCAACAGAATACAGTAGAGCACAGAGGCTGTTTACATACCACGAGGCTTACGTCTGCCTGTTCACATGAGGAGAGCAGTGAGACCCCGCAGATCCAAGCAGGAAGGCCTTTGAGTAGGTGGACCTTAGCGTTGCCCAGGACACATTAGCTTACACACTGCTAAAAGAATGAGGCCATATGGGGCCCAGATCACCTCTGAATGCGGTCTAAGGAATCGGATCTCAATGCGTCCTAAATGCGTCTTGAGTGCGTTCACACCTGTACTTAGAGCTGTCCACTTGTGACCGGATCACCCATGACACATGTTAATGCCAGGTCTGAACAGGGCCTAAGTGAATTACTGCAAACATACAGCTGTCTGTATACAAATAGCTCCATTGTAGAGGTCCCACTTTTTTGCTGTGCACTGGCTGAACTGTTCCTGTTTGCATCTCCAAGAGGAAATGTGTGGAATTCATATTTTGCCAAGTCTCAAAAACTGTCTGGCAATGAGGTGTTTGAAGCACTTTCCTGGTTGTCGGCTCCGACTGCCTGTCTGCATTTCGCTGTGAAAAATAAAAAGTCAAAGCTGGGGTTACTTTTCAAGTCTGTTAAGTGATCTTAAAAAAAAAAAATTAAAAAAAATGAGACACTGTGAAAACCCGTCCGTTGGAGTGAATCTCGCTTTTCATGTTACAAAATGCTAATGTCTAAACCAGCTTACCATTCCTGGCTTAGTCTTTTGTCCCATTCCATTTTTCCTTTTTAATTTCCATTAAACAAGTGGATCAATAGTCCCAATATCAGTTCAGCCAGTGCACAATCAGAAGTGTGATTCAAGCAATAGCTACTGTTTATCAGTGTTATTAACTTTATCTGCCCTCAGAGATACACACTCTCTGCTCGTTCCTCTTGACGGCTTTCTCTTCTCACATCTTTCGATCTTCAGCATCTTTTTTGTCCTCGTAGTGACATTCAATCAGTCCAGGTCTTGTCAGTTTTAGGATTTAAAAAAAGAGGCCCTAACTGCTCCAGATAATCTTAAAGGGGGTCATATCCCCCCCCTGTGAAGTCACATTTCAATTTAATACTAGGAAAGTCCAGAGGTCTTCCAATGTAGAGTAATGTTTATTTACTTCTATGTAATTATCTGTGTGGGACTGTGGAACGCCATAATGACCAATACTAAATTAGAAATGAATAATTGTGTGAATCAGTTGGGTAAAATATTTAAATAAACCAATACATAATTTGGTGAAACTCAACAAATTTTTAGGGAATATTATTTTAGGTTACATTGATGAGAAAAAAAAGATGAAATTATTCCTTGAAAATTAGTCATTTTAATAACATATTTAATACATCACAGGTTAATTGGGTCCTTTTTAAACATTTTACTAATTTATTGATATGTTTATTTGTTTCATAAACTTTAATATTGGCCATTTTGGCATACCATACGGGACCGGCTGGCTCAATGTCGTAGTGCTACAGTACAGGAGGACGGTTAGAATAGTGCTGAGTTGTCAATGTACTCTGCTGTGATGACATCTATCTACTGCTGAAGCTACAGAGAAAGAGACCAGTGATGTGGCAGTGGCTGTGCAGCGGAGATTGGTAAAAGAAGAAATTCTTCAAGAAAATTGCAAAAAAAAATATTTAAAGGTGCAGTGTGTAGGATCTGGCGACATCTAGTGGTGAGGTTGTAGATTGCAACCAACTGAAGCTTCTCCCGTGTGCCAAGCGTGTAGGAGAACTACGGTGGCCGGCGTGAGAAACGTTTCTTCCAATAGATCCCCCTAAATGTTACACACTGTTCCTTTAAATGACTCAGCTTTAACAGTATTGTGTTCAACCGTTTATGGTGACCGGCTCTTCCTGCAGGCCTCTCCGTTACATCATTGGAGTCCACCGTCTCAAGAGAAATCCTGGCAAAATTGACATTCAGGTTCCTCAACGGCACACATTTCCCAATGCTTCAATCAGTTCATCAATATCACAGAACATGCTCTACTACTCGCATCACACGCCTCTTATTATTCAGTGTCAATTGTCTCAACTTGTTTTCTTTGCTAACCTGAAAGTCAGTTTTCTTAGAATTCTCCTTTAATTATATGGCAGTAAAAAAAAAAAAGGTGTGTGACCAAAAGGCCTGTCTGTGTTATCACAGTTGTTTGCTTTTGTTTTTGATAATATTTTTCCTTTCAAAACTAAAGGGGAGTGTTTTGATTCACTAATTGAGTAAATAAACTACAACTGAGAAGAGTTTGAGAATGTCTTGAAACAAATATTGTCCTGTCCGCTTTTTCTGTTGCATCATGGAGTGCCTTAACAGAGTTGGCGCATGTGGAATAGTATATTTGTATATATATATATATACATATATATAAGATATTAGTACACTAGCTTTGCACTTTAGACTTCCAGACTGTTATTGTATATCAGTGAGAGGAGGACAAGCGAGCACCGGCAATACTGGAGGGCCCATGACTATCATCGTTCTTCCAGTTCAGCTAGGCCGCAGTGACGCTTGTAGGATTTTGCTGCTCCTCACACCAACAAAGCTTCCCTTTATATAATTAGAATAAATAATCAAATTGAACCATTCTGATTCTAACATGCATAATTATCACAAAATAGTCGTTCAAAATATATTTTATATTAATTTGTTTTATTCAATCATCGTATAATAACGGCAAAGTGGCTTAGCTTACTGTTGAAATCATTTTTAAAGATTTTATTTTATAAGGTGATGATGCGTCAGTGTTGAGGTAACAGCTTATTGTGCTGTAAATATTAACCCTCTGAGAGCCACAATAGATCAGTTTTTGTCTTTTTTAGGGGGGTCCAGGGGGTCTTTAGGGTGAGATAGCAGGTCAACAGTAGATGTCACATAGAAGTGGTGTACATCATCTGAAAGCTGGGAACCTGAAGATTAATTTGCTCAGCACTATATGTCAAGTTTTTCTAGTCATAAATCAGAAATAAATACACAATTAATTAAAAATAAATTGTTAAAGTGTTTAAGGGTTTAGAACATTATTATATAAGTATATGATGGCCATCCCCATGCTCTATTATGTCTCATAAGTTATTGCAGACATTTTTATGGCTTTTCATGAGATTAAATTTGATGGAACATTGGAAAATTTGCAGTATTATTAAATAAAACACAAAAAGCAAAATGGTTACAATTCAATATCTTCATTGTAATCCAAGCCAAATTCAACTCTCATGTGCCGACATATTTAATATAGCCTATCTTTACACTACAGTGAATTGTGGATTCCGACAAGATAAGAGAGATTATTTTTTTCTTCTTTGCATCTACCACAGAGTTTATGTTTTCATTCATTAGATATTTCAATCACTTCCAATTTTTAATCATTAAAATCACAGTAAGTCAATTATTTAATGTTGAAAAATATAAAACAGTAAATCACAATTACAATACACCAACAGAAGATAAACACATAACATTGGACAGTATACAGGAAAGAAATGCATGTTGGTGGTGCAACCAAACACATGTTCAATAGATGTACTAATCTGTAGAAGTATTTGAACCCTGTGCTAATCTGAGGTCAATTTATTTGGAGAATAGAACATGCAAATTCATGTTTTGCATTTTTACATTTGTCAGTTTGACTCTTTATATAAAAACTGAACCAAAGCAGTTGTAAAGGTCTTTAAGAGGAGACACCCCAGGTGAATAGGGTGAATTGTTTTACTAATAGATATCACCGTGAAACTTCCCCAGTTGATTACTTACATTGAGACAATTACTTTTTCCATTACAAGTTTTTTGAAAATGTATGTTTAATATATGTAACCTTTACTTAACTAGGAAGTCACATTGAGATTAAAACCTCTTTTACAAGTGAGACCTAAAGCCAAGACAGGGTCAAATAGCATCATCCAACAAATAAAGACAACATTGAATCACAACGGCAACAATAGGTACGACAAAATACATTACATCATTATACAGTGCATTAACAATGCAGCATGTTGGTCATGTGTTTGCTATTTAATTGAAACAACTGCAGCTAGCAGTGACCACTTCCTTTATTCTATGTTTAAAATCATTTAAAGAGATGAAGGTCTCAAGTTTAAGCTTGGCCTGCAGATCGTTCCAGGACCAAGGACCGTGGTGGAACAGGCTTGCAAGCTTCTGTACAGATAGAAGGCACTTTAAACTGAAGCCATTTAGGTGACCCTAGATTATAACTGTTGTGGAGAATTACAAACTTCTGGCTTAAGTAAGTCGAAAGTTTGCCAGAGATGATCTTATAGACTAAAATCTACCAGTGTTGTAACCTCCGCAGAGTGAGGGATGACAAATATGCACGAGGCATTATCTAATACTAACTTTTGGTGAATTTAGGAGAAATCTACAGACGCAAATAGACAAAGTAGTAAACTAAATGTGTGTTTTGGATGTTTTCTTTCCAGTAGTCTGAAAGAAGACATATTGTTTTACAAACCATTAGTTTGGTTAAAAATGTTTCGCTGTAACCCAAATTGTAATCCCCTGGAATGCAATTAAAGGCCCTCACTTTATTTTGGAAAGATGATCAATAATAAGGGCAGACAACGGTGAGATTGGGTTGCAACCAGTGATTTACAAACCTGTAGCTCTCTCCTCCTGTAGTACATGTAGTTTGACACTAGATGGCGACAGAGACTGTGCAGGGGGATGTGTGTAGTTGTATGTGCTGCATATACCTGTAATTTATTTTCTCCCTTTCTTCAAGTTAAATGCTGTACATACTCTATTATTTATTTATTTATTTGCCCATATATAAAACTGCACAAAATCCAGTCAGTGAAAAAACAAACAAGAAATGTGTCAGGAGAGGCCAAGAAGCCACCCAACCCCAGGAGAAAAAAAACAATAACAAAAAAGGAAGAAAGATCTAAACTAAAATAATTTTAAAAATACAACAAAAGTTAAACAACAACAAGAAGTACACAAAATATGCAGAAAAATCCCAACCAAACAGTGGAAAACAATCCAATAAAAACAATGAAATACATACCAAAAAAAAAACAGTACAGAAAAAAAGAAAATGTATCTTAACATATCAAAAGATAATTAGACATCATGAATTAAATGTGATGATAATTTCCTTTTAAAACATGTATTTGGGTGTTCCATATGTGCGCACCACTGTGTGTGGAGGTGTAGTGGAGGAAGTGGGTCTCTGCGTCCCGGAGTCCCGGAGCACAGGAGCGTTTTCCGGTTAAACTTTCCTTTGTGAGTCGGAAGTGGCGGTGTCACGCAAAGGCTGTTTATCCTTTCAGACACAACACACAAGTGACGACCATGAAAAGTAAGCGTAAAGACATACGTTAAAGAGATACTGTCGCGGTATTAGCTGGTAAACCCCGTCAGAGAAACGCTGAACTACTAGCTAGGTATGCTAGCGGTTAGTTAGCGGTTAGCGGTTAATGCCTGGCAGACATAGCTAGCATGCTAACGGTAGCTAGTATGCTAACTTGTTTGTGTCTGACTGTCTGTAGTCAACAAGGATGGAGGACAGGGTTTATGTGTAGCCAGCGCCAGTACTAAGGACGTTATTTCGTAGTTGGTAACATTTCACGTTCATTATGTCGTTTGTGTGTGATTTGACACAGTAGCTTCACTTAATCTGGTGTTTATAGACTGTTCAGGTTAACTCCCACCCAGACTAGCTAACACTAGCCTAGCCTGTCTGTGTTTTGGACAGTGACAGCTGGAGAGGCTGCAGCTCCATGACATCTGCGGAGAGGCCTCCTGCAACGTGGATTCGTCTTTAGCCCATATTATCAGTTCTTATTACTCTTTTTAACCCTCTTTTACTTCACAGGGGGCTTTTTTTGCACATGCATGCATCCTGGTTACACTGATGCTGAAACTGCAGCTCAGCATGTTAATCCGCAGAGAAACGTGATGGGCCAGACTATAGAAAGAGATCAGATGTCTGTTATCCTCTGTTGAAGCTTTGCTTTTTTATTTTTCTTCAACAGAACCGTTCTGCTGAAATGGGAAAACGCCCCTTCAAGATTTAGTAATACAGGTAAGCTACAAGCCTAGTTTTCTGACAGGCCAGGTGGGGGAAGCACATCCTTTATCCTGCTGTTGCTGAACTGAAATGATGTGGTAATTCTTGGTAGTAGTTTTTTCCTGTGTCTGGTGGTGAAACAAAGCATGGCTGTCAGGACGTGTGCCTCTCTGTTTACTGTAACTGCTGTGTAATTGTGATACAGGACATATCTGAAAGGCTAGTGTGGGCAGGTAGAGAGGAATGCTGTGTCTGTCTTCAATGCATTGCACCAGAACAGTACACACTGCGTGTTTGAACAGCAGCCCTCCTGTTGGTGAAGAAAGGGATGAAGCAACTGATGTTGCAGTGAGCATCTCTGGAAAGCCATCTATTTGAATTTGATTGATTTGATTTCACCTCAGAGTGCTGAGCCCTGTTAGGCCATATTATTGAGGCATCACTATATACACTGCAGAGATATAAAGCCACACACAGGAGATATGCATCTCAAAGTGATGTGTTACACTGAGGCAGCGATCACATGTTGCCTTGAGCCACTACAAACTTTATCTCGCTGTCAAATCAAGGAAGCTTGCACCGTTATTGAGCAAACAATGAAACCCACTGTAGATGCTACCAATGCATTGTCATCCAGTGTTAGTCAAGGTACTATCTAGTCTTATTTCTCTCCAGAAATGGCTTGCTCCCCAGAAAGAATTTTAGCACACATGTTATTTTCTTCCCTTTCTAAACCTGTTTCTGGGTTTGTTTTTCTCAGTCTCGAGTGGTAAGGCTTGTGACTCCCTTCGCAACACTTGTTTTGGTTGTTGACATCTGCAACATGTGATTTCAAAAAATGTACATGCAAAACTCATCTCTGTGTGCTTTGAGAGTTTGCTCACTGTCATGACAGTACAAAGGTTTTGACTAGAGGCTATCAGGTGAGGGTGGTGAAAGATTTGTAACACTTGTCGAGTGACATTTGTTTTAATATCACCATCATAAGATCTCCTTTATCCCATGCAAAGTCATGCTACGCTCAAATCCATATGACAAATTGACACCTCTCAATAGTTAGGGAAGAACAATTTTGTGACTTAAACAAGCTCACAGGGCAGCACGGCTGAGTATGGATACAACGGCTTCAGGGCTGTTTGATGGCAAGGTAAAACGGTGAAAATATTTCAAATATAGCGTACACTTAAACTGATGTTGTTTTTTTACGTACATTGCTTTGCTTCCGTACGTTAACTCCTGTCTGCTTCTCCACATTGGGGCGTGCTCACCGCCATCTACTGTAGGTAATACACTGATTATGGATAAGTACCACAACCCCATTTCAAAACACCTGAACTATCCCTTTAACATTTGAAAACTTTGGCTTTTTTGTTGAATAACAAAAAGAGCTTTTTAATAAAAACTGCACTAGTATCAAAACAATTCAAATGATACCCTACAGGCCAGGAAAGATTGTCTTAAATGTTTTAAATTTGACATGATAAAACTTGCAGACATCCTGAGGCCTGTACATTTATTGCATCATGTGGTTAGTGTGCCGCTATTCAGACGTGTGTGTGCTGGCTGATTGTGAGAGAGAGAGAAGAGTGACATATCAGACAACACTGCCTCATTGTTTTGAGGCCCGGCGCTGTGCAGTAACGACAGACTCCCCATCAGAACCCCACGGCTCGAAAAACACATATTTGCAGAGAGAGCAAGAGAGAGAGATCAACACACACAACCCGGCAGGCAGGCCTGCCTTTGTAAACAACCATTAGTTATGGGCCGCCCAAGTTACTGGCCCCGTTCAGTCCACAGGGGTGTTTCAGCAAGGAAGATAACCAGTTACACCAGACTTACTCAAGTAAATCTGTCTCATGAAGCAGATGTAAATAACTTTGACCTGGGTCACGATGCATACATGTTCCTCCAGGCTAGTCTAAGCTCAGACAGGTTTGTGTTTAGCCTTCGTTTCACTTCAATTGTGTTACAGATGAACACAATGTTCATCCCCAGCAGTCCCTCATTACTGCTGCTGTACTTTTAACATAATTCTGTGTCAAACTGCATTGCAACACACGTCAAGAGTCAGACACATTTGGTTTAATTTTCATTCATTGTTATCTAAATAGGGCTGAGCGTTAATTCAATATGAAAGGGTATTGAATTTCTTAATAATTATTGCTCAACATGTTTCCTTTCCTCCAAATTAATAACAGGCCTTTCTCACAGAAGACATTTTGACAAGTCACAGTAGGACAAGCTCATAAAATGATGATGGCGGAGTTCCATTTAGCTGCTTCAGTTTCAGGGTAGTGTTATTGTGCGTGCCGGCTCACAGTCACACTGTCATGACTTACTGGGACATTTGAATAGAACAGAGCCATTGTTAATGTTGTTTATAACACCTATGCTTTTCCTGCTTTTACAAGGCAAAATGTCTGCTGTGATTAGGCCCTATTCTGGGAGAGCTATTATGTAAAACTAACAAAATTAGTTATTCAAATTTATGTTTGGCACACATAAAGAGTTTGATCTCACAAACAGTGACTTTTTCAGTGACAGTGGAGCACAGCGTATTGCTTTGAACATCAGTTTATGTATGATTTAGGATACATTTGTCAAATAGCAATATCGGAAGACATTAATATTGTGATAATTAAATGTCTTTAAACATTGTATGGAGGCGGTTATGTATAAACTGTATAAACTGTGTATAAAGTTGGACGACGCGTCTCCACTTCCTCCCACTGCACAAAAGTGAAGCCAGAATATCCCGGATACTGCTGCCATCTTGAGATTTTGACGTCATTTGGAGCCAGAGTCTGCGCAGTAGTGATTGCGGGGGCTGGAGCAGCGGTATCGAGGTCCCGCCCACACACCCGCCCAAGCCAACCACGAGCCGAGCACGGCTGCAGCTTGCTAGAGTGAGCCACTTAGCTGCTATGTTAGCACCAGCTGTCAATCATGACGTCACACCCCCTTCTTATAGCAGCAAATAACTAATTAAAACCAAACTCATCAGGAAAAATCAACACTTGAACACACATCAGCGTGATCAGAACTACCTTAAGTGATAGAAACCATCTTTGCGAAAAATTTATTTGACGTGTACTTTGACTTTTTATTTTGGCCCGTGTCTCATCCGCTAACATGAAAGGGGCAGGATTTATGACCTATACTGCAGCCAGCCACCAGGGGGCAATCCAGATGTTTTGGCTTCACTTTAGAGGAGCTGTCATGTCGTCCATCTTTATATACAGTCTATGGTATAAACCAAGTAGCCTGAGCTAAACTAAATGCTTGCATTTTGCTAAATGCACGTATTGCATGGCAAGAGTCCTTTTCCAAAGTTGTTTAAGTTCCTGTTGGATCTTATCTTAGAAATGTACATTCATGTAGGATACAGAGGGAAATTCCCATTATTTTTAATGGACTTGAGCCCAGAATGACTTGATTACAAGGAGAAGACTGCAACAAACTCAGCTAAGAGTCCGTACTCACTAGTGGTCCATAATGTCCTGCCAAAGGTTCTCTGTGGCTTTGTTTGCATGGCAGTGGTTATGTCATTTACCCCTCAACATTTGTCTTCATGTATGTGTAAAATGTGCTGCTGTGTGAGCATCAACATCTAAACATTCTCTTTAAGGCTTGAGTTAACCTGAACAGTAGACTTTCAACTTTCAACGCAACTTTCACTCACCTCAAACACAGAAACACACACATGGCCATCATTTATAGCTTCCTTTAATGAAATACCTCCAGCCCCGAGAGTAAGTTGTTGCATGGTTTTATGCATGGAAATCGCACTGAGGTTGTTAAGAAGTAAAAAAAAAAAAATCTATAAACAGAGTTCTGCCTTTCTAAAGCAGCGGCCACAGCAACAGTTGTAAAAGCTCAAACATGCAAATTCTTCCCTGATGGCTGATTTAATCCCCTAGCCTACAGCCCTGCTGAGAGACAAACACAGGCAGAGAGGGAAAGAGTGGTGAGACTTGGGAGACTTGTTGTAGCCTGTAAAGTGCCCCAAGTACCGTTTATCTTTATTTTTTATTTCATGGCTTTGCTGAACTCTGATTGGCCAATAAGGACAATCAGATGTCGTAAATTTCCGAATACATGACTCTGTCTACTAATGAAGTGATAAAACAAACCCTTTATGGGAAACTGCATGAAATGAAACAAAGGAGGGGCTAGGTTACCCAACATTACCACATTTTACACTTGAAAGTACAATAATTACCTCTGGGGATGTCATGAAAACTGATACTTGGGCACCAAGTCAATGCCAAAATTCTGAAAACGTGGCTGTACTTGTTTTTCTACAGAATTGTCCCAGGGTCAGGGCTCGACACTAATGATATCCCGTCATCCCAGGGAAAATAGAAAATTTCCCTGATACATTGATGCGACATTGTGAACAACAAACCTGTGCTAACAGCGAACTTTATTAGCCGGTGGGAAGCACAGTCCTGCTCGGCTAAATAACGGAGTACAGAGGTTGCATTGAGTTACATTATGATACGGTCATATTCAGTAGAAATAGTTGGCCTTTTGGGCGAAAGTAAATTATAACATTATCATCATGTGTCCAAATGTAATCATATAAAATATATTTTTTGACGAGAAACTTGAGGTTGCTCATCAGGGATTAATAATACATTCGCAAAAAACAGTATGCAAACGGTAATAAAGGAGTGTATGTTGAAGTACATGGGATTTATTGTTTTGTTTTTGTTTTTTACTGTGGTAACGAATTGTGGAATTTCACTGGTTTTGGTATTGACTACTACATTTTTGGTATTGTGACATCCAGTGGTGTAGTGGTTGTTGATGAGGTGGGTGTACTACTAGGTAGATGGGTAGGTTATGGCAGGTTACCGAGGAGGATGTGGGTATACACTCCTATATGTTCCAATGGCTTTTTGGTTGATAAGTGGGTATACTGTAAACCACCAAAACAAGAGGTGGGTATACCCTGTATACCCATGTATACCCTCCAGTACACCACTGGTGACATCCCTATATACCTCCACAAAGTACAACTGACTCATATGTGGTGGTGCCACATTGCTCAACTCAAGCTAGCAGTAAAAGCTTATTTTTATTTACTTCCATCTATGTATTTCATTCCTGTGAAGTGGCAAATGTCTCAAAAGTCACAATGAAAATACCATAGGATGTCTGTAAAATGATATTGAATGTGATGCTGTGGTGACCTGATGTTTGCTATTTTGCATCTAAGGCAAATATTAGCCCGCATGCTTATGTGCTCAGTAGCTAGATCATAAGCTGCTTACCTTTCAGATAATAAAATGCCAACTCTGCATCAGTACTGAAGTTTTTCTAGCGCCTATTAAATGCTGCACGGTTGTTCTAAATTAGATATTGAAATCCAAATCCAAAGGACAGAGAACCAGGGAAGTATTACTGATTGCACCTTTAGATTAATAATTCCAGTTTATTCTAGGTAGTTTTTGTCTTTAAGATCACACTTTTGATGAGTCACTAAACTATCAATGTCCTATTTTTTTGCTACAGGTCTTCTCCGTCACCCTGGCAACGCTACACCCACAGAAAGGGGAGGGGCCAAGTCCTGGTAGCATCATGGAAGTCGCTGGGACGCCAGGCCTGGCCCTGAGCCCTCAGAGCGAGGCAGTGACCTCCGAGCTCCAGGAGCTGTCCCTTCATCCTGGACTCATCCCGCGACCTCTGCAGGAGAGGAAGAACGGTGAGACTGTGGCGCATGCACACGTTTTGTTCTTCACATTACCACTTGCACTTAAATCCGACATTTTGGTGTTTGATTTTGGATGAGAAGCCGTCGCAGTCATCTTGGCTCACTTTTTGCTGCAGAATAGCTCAACCATCTATCTGTCCAGCGTTGTGATGAGCAAACAAATAGTGCAAGCACACATTGCAAGTAAAATGCAAATGCTACTGTTCTTTTCACAAGTGTTGGTAAGAGTTGTATAAAGCGCTGTACGGTGCTTCCGAAATAATCGCTTTGCATTTTTTTACCTTTTGCCCATTCTCTTTTTTGGATGTTTACATTTACTATTATGTACTATTTCTCAACGATATGAACAGAGGATGAATTAATGTTGTATTTATAGATTTTTTTCCTGGCTATAGGGCCAGTTTTCCTCTGAAGTGCAGGGTGAACGTACAGGAAACACTGCCATCACTCTGCCGACCTCGTGGGCTTCTTGCTCCCAGCCCAAGTGAATATTTTGGCATATTACTACTCATCCTTCACAGAGGTGGCTTATATCCAACATATGTTCCTCCAAGCTAAAAACGTAGCATGGGGAAGATGTTACATCAGTTGAGGCTGAGTAGAAAGTGGAAAAAACATTTATCTGCGAGGCAGAAGTTAAATGTCAGATGTGTCTGTACGTCTTGTTCATTTGTCTGTGGAGGGTGTTCAAGAAAGTTTTAGAAGGTGTTGTGAATGTGTGTGTGTGTGTGTCCGTGTACGAGGCTGTGTGCAGTGAAGTCTCCAGAAAAGAAGGGAGTGAAGAAGCTGCTGTTCCTAATTGACTTGCTCCTCTGCTCTGACCTCTTGTTACAGTAGATTAGAGTGTGCTGCACGTTTCATGTGTGGATTTAAGACTTCGTAGGCCTTTTTTGTGTATGGAGTTAGCTTAGAGCTTAGAGCGCTTGGCTCTCTGTGCAGCTGCTTCCTTTGGTTTGAACTATGGTAGAAAAGTTGACTTTGCTCCATTTATGTGATTCGGAGCTCATAAATCAAAGTCACAAGCACTCAGAGGTTTTTATTTGGACGGTGTTGTTAATATGTCTGACGTGAGCTTTTGTTGACAGGGGTTTAAATGAATCTGAATCAAGTCTTTGCAATGCTTTTTCATACTGAATGACTTTTCTCCAAGAAACCTATGAGCACATCAAGCTCATACGATTTAAAGCGGTGCTTTTGTGTGATTCTTTGTAGAGAAACTCAGTTTTCCAGATCTGTCAATTAAATCAACTAATTGATTAGTCGACAAAATAGTGTTAGTCAACTAAGAATTTCTTTAGTCGAGGACAGCCCTGCATTTTTCACAATTAAAACAACCGTACAGTAGCAGTTAGACCTTGGTTCATGTTTTTTTTCAAGCACCAGCAACTTCCGGCCTGCAGATGTGAATATCTCTCTCCTTTTTATACCCATAAAACCTGTATCGAGGTTGTTTCCTGTTGTCGGTTCTGATTACGTCATTACACCTAAAAAAAACACACCACAACTGGGTTGGTAAACGATCAAGACAAGCACTTTCAGTTGATTTGGTGCAGCTACAGTATGTAGTGCCAGGTGAGATCAAATAGTAAGATAGGTGATACCAAGTTCTACTAAACTGGTGGGAAAGCACCCTCAGTTTTGAGACAAAAGGCATATTATTGCACGCACATAAAAGTAGGTGCACTTTGGCCTGAACTATTAAACGTCTTCAATAAAAGTTGGACAAAGTTAGTTAGATAAACAGAGATATCAGAGCATTGTCAGACCTGGGATCGTGTAACTGTGACTTACACACATATACGCCGCACCTTGCATTATCAGAAGTGTCGGCCACATTGGCCATTGTTTCTAGCTGGGCGTTGGCCACACGGTTTTGTGGAGACGCAGTATGTTGACCTGCTGTTGATTTGTCAGGAAAGGAAGGTTAGGCAAGGTTGGACCAGTAAATGATTTACCATCTTTAAGGGCTCTAACAGTGGCAGAGAATAATACACAATAACACAAGAAAAAGAAGTTGAGGCACAGCGCAGATAGCTTTAAATGGTGGGTGCATTATTTTGAGTTTTTTGAGGTTTTTATATCATTCTGTAGCTTTCCAGTGGTGCTCCATATGTTTTCAAAACCGAACATTCAAATTTTGGTGAAAGTATTTAAGTTTTAACGTCAAAACGCTATTTTCCCAAGCCCTTCTAAAATCTTTTTCCCACATGACCTGACGTAGGTTTCTGCATGATGACGCTGCAACATTTACAGTAGATATACAATCTCATATGAATTAACATTACATACTGTAGATGGCGGTCGGCATGCTTCCTGTTTGGAGAAGCAGACAGGAGTACCGGCACGGAAGCTGAGCAGTGTGCTGCTGTGTGGACGCCACGCTAGCTCGGATCCGAAAGTCACACAGTAACAAGAACTAACTAGCTGATCGATGCAGCGTCAGATCAGCAACTCCCGTGTTCTGTGAGGTAAAATTACTGTTTTTGTGAATGGGGTCTGGTAGCATTGAAGACCGTGATATAACAGCTTCAGTTCCCCGTTGGAAAGGGCTGTCTGATGGCGAGGATGTGTATACTTAAACTGATATAGATTTTTTTTTAGGTGGCTACGTTTTTCTGTTGCTCCCGTCCACAGCCGCCATCAGACAGCCCTTTCGGGGAAAAAACTGAAGCCCCTATATAACTCCCTTCAAAGCCACCAAACTACATTCACAAAAGCAGTAATTTTACCTCGCAGAACTCAGCAGTATACATACATACCTACGTCACTGCTTTTGGCTAACGGCTGAGTGGGCGTTTCCACTTGAAAAAACGGAGCAGATGGACCCGCCCTTTAACCGCGGACTGCAAGGGAATGGATAAAAACACAAGACTTTATTTACGTTACATGAACAATATTTCAAGTGATGTTTACATCATTTAAGAATTGTGGTCATGTTCCCGTAACTGCATGTCACAAGACCATGTTTACCTCACAGAAGCACACAAAGGCACAGACTCTCTCACACGGCCTGAGGCCACCACTCCCAAATTTAAACAACCCTTGCCCTTGTTGGCCTACACGTTTCATTCTGCTAGCGAGAAGCAGACATGTCGCTGCAGGCACTTCTGCAGCTGATCTCTTAACATGGAGATGCTTTCAGAGCGCTGAATGCAGAGATGCGTTGCATGTGACTGCACGTTCATTTCTGTATGCATGCATTTGTACCAGTGGAAGAGAATGGCATGCCCGCATAGTGAAGCTTATCAAAGCTTTATCTCTGACATCCAGGTTATGCAATGTGTTTACCGCACAAGGTTCCTTCCTCAGTCACGGACGTGTGTGTGTGTGTGTGTGTATATACTGTATATATAGAGAGACATGTTTTTCAGGATGAGGATCAGAGACAGATGTTTCGGCCCATATGCACTAGTGTGCATTAGTGTGTGTGTGTGTGTGTGTGTGTGTGTGTGTGTGTGTGTGTGTGTGTGTGTGTGTGTGTGTGTGAGAGAGTCAGCTTTGATTCAAGACATAAAAGGCTGACATAACAGAAAATGGCCTTAAAAGCAATTTACATCATGTCTTCCCATCGCAAACTTGCCTCTGGATTGTTCCACAGCAAACCAAAGCGATCATGCTATGATATATGTGACTGAGAATGAGATCATTCAAAACTTTGAGGTGGAGGAGCAAGTGTGGGAGTGTGGGCCGCCGCAGCAGCAGCAGCAGAAGAAGAAGAAAAAGAAGGAGGAAGGGGGAGGTCATGTCTGAAATGGCAGTATTGCATAACTTCTCAGAGAGGGAACAGAAGGAAAGCGAGGGGAAATGGGAAAGGAGGCAGTGTGTTACTTGTACATGAGGAGGTTAGGCTTGGCACCAGCTTGGTTTTTGTTCTTTTCCAATTATTACTTCTAAACTAAACTGGCTGTGAGAGTGCAGAGAAAGTTTTTTTTTGGGAGCAGGAGTAAAACAAAGGTGTTGCCACGGGAGAGATCGGAAACCTTTTGGGTGGACCTTGTTGTTAACAGAGGAGCAAAAAGGGGCAGACACTCAGACCTGCACACGCCCTCTCCGTCGAGGCGTGCACACACTTGTAGGCAGACAGTCCAGAGTAAGGGAATGTGAGGTGCACTGCTACATGTGGAGTACCAGCTGCCGGTGAGAGGAAAACGTGTTTTAATGTCGCTTTTTTTGTTCTCTTGCTGGACTTCTCTTTTCAGCCTTCTACCAGCTTCAGTTTTTTTCACACTGTTCATTGTGCTTGTGTCAGGAGTTATGAATCTCTAGTCTTGCCGGGAGGGTGAGGCTTCCCTACAGCATGGTGCAGAGGGATATAACTATCACGACAGGTAAAGTTCATTTGCTGTCTTCTGCTTTCGTTTCTGTAAAAAAGTGATGACAATGACTGAAAGTTACTTGTGAAGTCTGCCTGAAGTTAAGCTTTGCTTACTACTGTGCAGGTGTGGTGTGAGTGCTTGCATGTAGCAGTAATTGTTAGGTGTATTGACACTGCACTCTCAAGTATGCTGTATTTGTTTGTATGAGAACGGCTGCTCTGCATTGACAGCTGCAAAAATGTTCGTACTAACTTTAAACATTCTTTACCGTAGACACGTACCATTACTGTCGACCAAACATGAGAGTAAAGTAGTAATATAGTGATAGTATATAGGGCTGGAATCTGATAATCTTTATCAATATTATTTATTATTTTATAATACTTATTTAATGAGGTGTAAAAGGAAAAATTCTATTAAAAGAAGAAATAAACTGCAAACATCCAGATTTTACCAAATCCGTTAATGATGTGGAGCCTGTACATCGTAAAATCAGTTATTTTAAAAGTCCGTGTTAGTGGCAACTTGACTATACAGTATGTACTAGTATGTAAATGTAGGTTTCAGGGTTTTACCTCAGAGGGTCCCCAGAACAAAAGGGACCAGGCGGGGCTTTTAGGGCAGGTTTGTGGGGAACACTCCTGAGGCAAATTGGTCAGATGAGGGTGTTGAGCAGGACAAATAGGTGTGGTTGATGATTATAGCTTTGCTCAGTGGTGCTCAGAAAGTGACACCCCCAACTGTCCAGCCAAGGCACCACTGAGGAGTCCATGAGGACTGACTGCAGGCCAGGAGGATCCAGACAGGGCTGAGGGAGGAGGAGGAACAGGGAGCACAGCCCGGGGCTCACTGATGGAGACTGGAGCTGGGGTGGGAGGGACGTTGGATTAAAGGCGTCACAGACTCTGCTCCAGGTTGAAGTGGAAGTGACCCACTCATTTCAGTCAGAACAGATTGTTCCAGATCATGACACGGGACTACGGCCACTACTACAGAGACTAGAGAGTGGATTGTGAATGATAAATGTAAGGAGAAAGTGTTTTATGTGTGCCAGCACTGTCAGTGATTTTTAATCATGTGGCGTGAGAGTCTGCAAGTTTTTGTTCCAACTTCCAACCAAACACTACAGCAGCTGATTTCACTGATTATTGCACCTACAGTACAAACTGTGAGAGGGACTAATCAAGGAAATCGGCTGCTGTAGTGTGTGGTGTGCATTGAAAACCTGCAGAAACACTGGCAAGTTAGAATGGTGCAGACTAGGGATGTGACCGTGAGGAAATTTTCCTACCGGTTAATAAACTCGTGACAACACCGGTGTTACTGATTACACCGCACATTCTGCAAGACAAGATGACGGTCAATATCTGCAAATCGCTTACTTTGATCTTTAACGTCGGATGGCTGTGTGTCTGGCCTCTCCGGTCCAGCTTTCACCGCGGGGCCGCAGGTTTCCACCTGGCGCCACTGCGCCACACACACCGGCTCTGTGGCCGCTCCGTCCTCAGCACGGCGATGGCCTCATTAACGTTATGGTTCCCTTATAGCATTGGGTTTAAATCCGAAGTATTGCCAAATAGGCGCTTTTGCTTTTCACTTTAACAACCAAATCCTCCGCCATCGTCCAGTGTGTGTAATCTGACTCCTGCTACTCTGTGCTGAGAGTCCGTGTGGTTCAGACACTTTCACATTCAGTTTGTAGCGTTCGTCGTCCGACTATGTATTAATAACATGCCGCTGATATGCCAAAATCAACTAAATGGGTTTTATTTCTATAAAAAAAAAGGAAAACAGCGGTGGGCAAGTAATGTAATCGGTGTGTGCCTGGCCACCGTGTAACACCGTGTAACACCGTGTAACACCGACTACCGAAGCAAAGCCTAGTCCAGACTGTGAACATGAGATCCTGACTGTGATTTTTATTGGCTAGAAATATGAACAGGGACTGGGATTTAGACTGTGTAGCTAAATGTTGGTGGTGAGGAGCTTGTAGACAAGTTAAATGTGGGATTTGGCCGACTACTTCACCCAGACTTGTAAACATAAAGAGATAAAGATCACGTCCCTCTTCGTCCCCACCCTTTGCATAATGACAATAGATGGGCAGTAGCCATGTTGTGTCATTAGTGCTCGACAGGAGACAGAAATGATCAGTTTTCCATCAGAAATTAAAAAGTAATCTGACTCCACAGAGACATACAATTTGCTGCTGGGCGGTATTTATAAGATACGATAGCAAGATATATAGCCTGGCCGAGGCTAGCCTAGCCCCGCAGTGATTCAGGGAGGCTGATGGTGCTGTTATGTAACAGATTGGGAGGCTGCCAGCAGCAGAGGCCCAACAGCACTCTGTCAGGCTGAGAGTAGGAGGGGAGACGAGAGAGGGAAGAAGGAGATAGAGAGACTGATAGATGGCAAGAAAGATGAGGAATACACAAGGAAGGAAGGAGACAGAACGAGGAAATATAAGAACATAAAAAAGTACTGTAGGACATAGGGAGGGAAGGAAGGGGGAGTTGTGTTTCAATCTATTCCAAACGCAGCAGCTGCAGCAAACACAGTCCAGCTGCATGAGGTCTCTTCGCCTCTCTGACTCTGTCACGGCATTAGATAATCTCCTTATTCCCAAGACAATCAATGTTGTAATGACAGCAGCGTGTTTTTGACCCATGGTAATTCTAGTTTGAGTACATGCATCATTGATTGAATTGGAACGTGTACTTTATGACAAGTGGATGTCTGCGTGTTGGAGCATATTAAACAACTTTCCAGTAACATTATGACACAGGCTGAGTCTAAACAACAGGAGAGAAAATGACGTAGTTTTTTGGTGAATGTAAACAGCTTTCAGTCTAATAAACATACATATTTATGCAACTGAGGCAAGTTTTGCGAGAGGCTTAAATCTTAAACGTGTCCAGCGCTTCCACACACACACACACCCACAGGCTACCCATGACTCACCAGTACACACAAAAACTTCACAACTCATGTCACTGCAGAGACCTGGACATGCACTTACAGGCTTTAGGTAGCCTTCCATTTTTTTTTTCCAGTGCATCCTGACAGCACGGTATTTCAACAAGCACTAACACACTTGCATGTTTTGATTTACAATCCAGTAAATTCCTGTTAGATAATGAGAAGTGAGGCAGCCTCACTCAGATCTGTAGCCTACAGCTAAAGAAAAAGGGCTTTATCAGCTCCGTAGGTCTGCTCGTAGCAACAGGAGCATGGTGCCTGCACCACCCACAGGTACAAGCCCACTCATGTAGCTCAGTGATCTTTAAAGACACACACGCACACATCTTATAATATGCAAACTCGCGACAGTCTTTAAACATGCAGCATGGAGCAGCTGAGCATGCAAACGCACATTTTCTCCACTCTGGCTTCCACAGATGTCACGCTACATACATGTCTAGGTCTGTAAATGCCTGTATACTCCTTTTTATAAATGCACCATGTTGTGGTGGGTCGCATAGCTGCAGCACAGACTCACATATGCACATTTATAATCAGTGTTCAGTGGAAATTCCTGCAGCATCTTGTGCAGACAACATGCTACAACATGATGTTTTTAAAATCACAGCAGTAGTCTTGTATTGCATTGTGTTGTTATAGCTTGTTTCTGAAGGGGATAATGAAAAAGAGACGGATTTACTTACTACTTTTTGCAATTTTTTTAAGGTTTTATCTTTCTGTAGCTTCCCAGTGGTGTTCCTTATGTCTTCAAATCCGACATTCAAATTTTGGTGCAAGTACAGTATGTATGTTTTAAGCGTCAAAATGCTATTTTCCCAAGCCCTTCTAAAAACGTTTTCCCAATTGACCTGCAGGATGATGCTACTACATGTACAGTATATAAACATCCTTATAGTTATATGATGGTCATCATGCTCTCAGTTTGCAGAAGCTGACAGGAGTACCAGCACGGAAGCTAAGCAATGTACTGCTGTAGACGCCACACTAGTGCGGATCCAAAAGTCACACAATAACACACAAACTAACTGATCGATGCAGCGGTAGACCAGCCACTCCCGCGTTCTACGAGGTAAAATAACTGTTTTTGTGAATGTAGTCTGGTGGCTTTGAAAAGAGCATAGATAGCGGCTTCAGATCCCCGTCAGAAAGGGCTGTCTGATGTTGAGGTAAAGTGGTGAAAATATTCTAAATATAACATACACTTAAACTGATGTTATTTTTTTTTTTTTACTTTACTTTACTTCGCGGGTTTCAGAGTCGTAGTCATGTACACACACACACACACACACACACACACACACAGTTCAAAGTTCCTGGAATCACAGCAGGTACAAACCAGGTGCTGCGGGAACGCTCAAACACACAAACAGAAGACATGTATCCTCTAGTTGGTTTACTCTGTGCCCTGTCTTCAACTTAACGTGCTCCGGTGTTTCTGAATAATAGAACAAGCCATTAGCCTGTGACTCACCTGCTAACGGCAAGTAAGGCGCACTTAACATTACAGCTGATGAATGTAGCAGAGGTCACTGTGAGCTTGTTGTGTCGATATATAGTGACTCAGACGCCGAGCCATGTGCAGAGGGAAATTCAGTTTTGATGACAGCATGAGGTGGAAGCAATGCGGTGCTGTAGGTTTTCAAGACGTGCTTTATTTGGGCTACGTGTGAAACGTATTTAAGGATTCATTCATATTTCAGGATTTGACAAGATCATGAGTAAAATAATGTTTGATGTCCAAGTAAGTGTGGGAATCCAGCCGTCTTTCTCGCCGGAAAACTTTGTTGATAACAGTACTAGATAGCATCAACAGTGTCACCAGAGGGCTCGGCTCCTGCCTCATCAGTTTGTCACTCTCATACTCTGAGAGCATGGTCGCCAGTGTGTGCCCGCTGTCAGACCAGACCAAAGAACACAGCTGTTTGTGCTTGGATTGAAACGGTCATCAGAGACTCGTCATTGTCATTCGAGACCACTTCATTCTCATGTTCACATACTCTTTCCAATGTGTTTTGAATCGGTCTGTGCTGTGCCTTTGTTTTTAAGCTTCAGTAATGTGGTAGCTCGGTAAAAACAAGCCAACTTTTATGAATGTGGTTACTGCGAGGGAAGTCTATCGCGAAGATCGGATAAGGTTTATCAGTCAGATGCATCAGAAAGTGAAAGACAGGGATTTTTATCAGCAATAAACCAGATCTGCACATGACAAACCATGAGTTGTCTCAGAGGTGGAGGTATGTACAATACCTTGGAAATATTAGTTTTGAGTAGATTTCTGTAAATGGAGGGAAGCGGTGAACATAACAATGTGTCAGAATGCCTTTTTTTAACCTTTTTCTTTCTTTCTGTGACATGTTGTCTCATATGCACGTCATTTAGCGTCAGCGTCAGCGTCTCACTTAAACGCTCAGATAAAATAGAAACCTGTGCCCCCATTAAAGGTCGGCGTCTAATAAAAACCTTGTAATTTCGGTCACTGCAGCAAATTAACAGCCAGGCTTATCTTAGATGTTATATACAGAAACAGAAAGAGGAGAGGAGGGGAAGGCAGGAAGAAGACGCCTAGAAAACCTGAAGGAAAACAACAACAAGAACACACACATACAGTATCAGAGAGACTCCCTCATATCCAGGCCAGAAAACCCCTCTCTGTCTGCACGCTGTACACATGCTCTCACCCTCACTTTGACTTTATTTGTCTTTTCTCTCTGTTGCGGTAATTGGCTTCGGCCGGCTTTTTTTTTTTTTTTTTGCAGCCAGTCTGCCTAGGAGTCTGTTGTTGTTGTAGGACTGAAATGGAAAACCAGTCGTAAAGAAGAAAAGAAAGCAGTGTTTCCTCTCTGAGTGGGGCAGGGGGTAAAAGGGGTCTGTTACAGTAAAAATGATTTTCAGATGTTTGGGTTATGTAACGGTCTGTTCCAAAGCCGTCACCACTGGACAGGGAACACCCCTCTCCGGCTCTGTTTTTCTTCTCTCTCAGCTCTGAAAATCTCCTTTGCTGAACACGACCTCCCCCTCCCCTTCTCCTCCTCCTCCTCCATCCCTCCTTCAGTCCTTTCTGGTTTACTGGAAGGTTAATGTTACCAGATGCAAACAGCTGCCAGCTGGTCTATGCCTCTCCTTTCATTCGGCACTTGTGCTCTTATAGACGCTTCTCTCTCCTTCAACAGTTTACAATAAGACCATAGTTGGACTGCTTTTTATTGACAAGGTGTGACACGGTGACGGGGTGCTACAGCAGACTGGTCAACAAAGAACCTTTGACCATGTAGAAAGCACTCTTATTACTTTACTCAGTACCTTTTTTCTTTACTCCCAACAACATGTACCAGTGTTCATATGGCTTTAATTTCCTATAGTGCTCTGGGTGTGTTCTATCTGGATGTGCTGAAGGCTCCGTTTTTATTGATGTGCTTGTTTTAACCCATTTGTGCCCACAAGTGATTTTTTTTTTTTAATTTCCTTTGGTGGAAGTGTTCTCTGGGCTTACCTAAGCACAAATGTGAAGACATTTTCAAAATGAGTTAAACCATTTGGCTGAAAAGGGAGTTTTTCTCATTAAACTATATTTAGTATTTGGGCACATGGGACTACTGTTTTTGACTCCATTATATTTAAGGAAAAAACCATTTGTCCCATGTGTCCAAATACTAGATATAGTATAAGATAATGGCTGTATCTCAGAAACTACAAGGAGCACAATCAAGTATTTGGTGCCTATGAACTCATAACAAGTTGAATATCAAAGATATGCACACACATGAATTTAAAATAAACATATTTCGTATGGAAATTCTTTAATAAAGTAAGGATGCACCAATCCAACTTTTTCCGTCCCAATACCGATAGCGATACCTGGGCTTTGGGTATTGCCAATACCAAGTAACGATCCGATACTAGTGTTTAATTAATAAGCTGTATGCCTCACTGTGTTGAAGTGACTAGAATATAAATCTTACACAAGCAACTTGGTAAAAAGTCATGCGATTCAATATATTGCGATACAGTAAGCAAGGTGACGTATTGTGATTTTTTTTTTTTTTTTTTAAATCTAATTTTAGGAAAACTGTCATAGTATAAAGAACACACCATATGCATACAATTTGAGTAAAAAAAAAAATTTTTTATGCAATCAGAACATTGGGATTTGCATTTATCACAGTAATTGTAACATCCAACATCATAGTACTATTTTGAGAGGGCACATCTCTTTGCAAATGAAATAAATTATTAACTGAGTTAATCTTTGCATGTTAACTATTAATTAAAAATTGATACTGTATCACAAAACTCACACCCCTAGTGACAATTCTTTCTAGAAGATATGGTAGTAGTTAATAAATCTGCACATTGCAAAACAGAACTCTGCCTTTGAAGCAGCTAGACATTGTAGTAGTGTATTGTTTGTTAACTATGACAGTGGAAAAGAGATTCAACATGATTCCTCATGGGAACTAAACTAAAGTGCAGCATTGGGTCAGTTAAGGATTATACATCTGATATCCCAGAAGGACTTGTACAACTGCTTCATCTGCAGATGCATGCAGAGTCGGCTTACAATTTTCTGGGGGTGAGTTTACCTCTTCCAGTACAAGCACAGAGTGAGTAGAGTACAGTAAGTGATTAAGTGCAGGTTTGCTATAGCACCGCTCCACATTATTTCCCTCTGATTACACACATGCAGCTACCAGCCTCCTCAGTGTGAGCGCCTTGGTTCAGTTATCATTTAACTACATTCCTCAGGCTGTGTCTCTGTGCAGTTCAGTGGATCAACACTAAGAAGTCACGGGCCTGATGTCAGTGTTGAGTCACAGCCAAATGCAAACAGTGCTGGTAAATTCCGCAGAAGAGCGGGTGGGGGTGGAGGGGGGAACCAGGAAGTGAAGGAAAAAAACACCTTCTGTTTTCCCTGCTGGAATGTTAATGTGTCTGTGTCTGACCCGTGGTAGACTGGTGCATGGCCTGGTTGGTTTTATCGGCAGATCAGGGTTTTTGTTTGGTTCATCTTTTTGGTGCATGCTTTATCTTCAGCTGTGTTCTTGGTAAACTCTCTTTTGACTAGAAGGTTAGGACATTCTGGGAAAATACAAGTGAGGAGGAATATCACTGCTTGATGTAGTGCCAATATGTAACCCAAATTTCTGTGCAGATCACAAAACAATACCTGAATCCGGTTTGCCTGATCTTGTTTGTTAATGATGATCAGGGGAGGTTTGCGGAAACTACTAATCGTTGTGGGAAGGTTAATGGAATGTGGTGTGGTAATTGTTTTGGGCAGGTCCTGCTGAAGGAGGGTCATGATGTTCCACGACCAGGGTAGAAAATAATAATAAAAGAAACAAAACATTTAGGCTGTAGTCCCTTTATCCACTCAACTTCAGCCATCTTTTGAAGATAAAAAAGCATCACTTGGAGGTCATGTTTTAGCAGCTGCTTGGCTGTTTAATTGTGGGGCTGATGTTTGGGATGCCATACACTGCCTGGAAGCTGTGAGGGAGTTTTCCATTCATTTACACGTCAACACAGGAAGTCTTGGAGTCGCTATTGCGGCAAGACCTTCATACAGTAATGATATCCTGTCTAGATGCCCAAAAAGCAGTGTTTTCTTTTTGTTTAATTCCCAGAAATGTTTCTCAGTGACCGATAAAGAAAGCCCCAGATAAGGATGTCCAAGGCCAAATATTAGCCTCACTGGAATGTTCCCAAAGCCACAACTGTGACAGCTAATTTCTCTTGCTAAAGGTTAACATCACGGCCCAATGTAATAGTTGTGACTAGAATACTTTACATAAACAGCAAGCAAAAGCATCGTATAGTAGTAGTACATTTTAAATACTGGTAATACTCCTGGAAATCAGGCCCGTCACACTTAATATTTCATAGTCTTTGTGCTGTATTTAGCCATGGTAGCGGTAGGTTCATCACTTTAATTCAGACTGAAATCTTCCCAAGAGGATGAATAAACATGCTAAACATCAGCACGATAGAACCATAGACTATATGAAATATGGACGTAGTCTCCGTGTCGTCACCCATAAGTTTCTGAAGGGCTGTTGTGAAGCTAAGGTGGGCGGCTCCAGCCGTCGCCATCGTGCCGTTAAAACAAGTTTGCGTTATCACGTCAATTATGACAGTCCTAATAAAAATGTATCCCCCGTACAGTTGTCATGAAATGAAGGGAAATCAGCTATAGAGACCAAAATCGTGCTTTGTACAAGGCTGTAAACATGTTTATTTCTGCTGTAAAGTTGGGAATTTTAACATGACCTCACTTTTAGAGCCAGCGACAGTGACCATTTGAAGAACTGCACCAGAGGTTGCCATTTGGTTAGAACTATCATTGTGAGCATGTTGACAAGCGTTAGCGTTTAGCTCAAAGTCCAGCTGTGCCTACATGTATGTGCAGTCTCACAGAGTCGTTAGCATGACTGAAGTCTCTAATAGTTTCTAATTATTTAGTCCTCCATCCACACCTAGTACTAATTTAGATGTAGTCAAGTCATGGGAAAGAACATAACTGTCCCTCCCACACACTATGACCACTACGCCCTAAAACCATAAAAACGCCCCTGCGTACTGCCGCTTTACCCTGTCTCGGTCAAGGTTACAATGACAATTATCAAACAACACAGAATTTAAACGTTGCTGCTAAGCTGCAAATTGTCGTCCTCTCATGATGTTTATATTGCCATGAGATTCAGGGCCCCATGTGTTTTGTTATGTATAAAAACACAGATTGAATCACAAAATCAGACTTGAAAAACTTCAGTGGCAGGAAGTGAAAATGTGAACGGATTTGATCCACGAGGATGAAAATAAACAGACACTTTCGGCATGCTGTGTGTCAGTTGATGATGATTCGTGCGTGTGTGTCGCTGAGATTGGCTCAACCCACACGGCGACATCCTAATCCCTGTGTGTGTGTTGTCATCTCTGTGTTTCCTGCCCAGACAGTGAATCATAACAGCAGGTGGACTTTAATCACACACTCATAAACAGACAGTTATTGTAGATGCCAGTCACCGTTTGTTCAAGGTGGTGTCTGTGTTCTTAGGCGCACTGGGGTCGTGCGTGTGTCACGTGTGTGATAGAGGTGTTCTATACTGGTCAGCCACAATGTCACACACTGTGACGTATTTGATATTTATAGGCATACATGATATATATCGGGCCTAATATATTATCGGCCGATAATGGGAAATTTATATTATTATGTATTATTCCAATGAGGAAATTCTAGCCGATAAATTATCGGCTAAAAATACAAAGCCAAATTGCTTTCATTGACTTAAGAAGCGCAGCATCTACGCACTCCGGTAGCGCAGGTGGCAGTGTGCATCGGTTAAAGTTTGTTTGCGATCCGCCAATGAACACAGAGAAGAAGAAGAACGAGCGCAGCACGCTGACTAGAGAGCCAAACATGTCGTTGCCGGTGTGGACGTTTCATTGTTCAGTGGGCAACCTCCAGGTCTGAAAACTGAAGCCAATGCGGAAGTGCCTACTTCTCACTTGATTATTACCTCAGTGAACATTGTAAACATGAGTTTATGGTCTCAATCGCTAGTTTCAAGTCTTCTTCAATACAGCATGATGTTCATTTAGTAAATTATGGTCCCATTTAGAGTCAAATAGACCATAAAGCAGGGGATGTTTTAGGGCGTGGCTACCTTGTGATTGACAGGTCGCTACCACGGCGTTGTCCGGTCTGGGATTTGTTCGGGTTTTTCGTCGTAGAATTTTAACCCTTTCACAGTGTGTTTTCAGTTTTTTGGTCGCCTGAAAACGTCTTAATCAACGTTTGGTTGTACTTAGCTCCACCCTCTCGTGCCACTTCTGGTTGCAAAAAACCAAGATGGCGACGACCAAAGTGCCAAACTTGAGGCTTCAAAACAGTTGACACAAATATGTGACGTCACAGTGGTTATACAGTTTATGACTTTACTCGAAAAAATAACTGGACATTTGAAGTCAGAACTGTTCTTTGTTTTTGTTGTGTTAACAATAGTGATGTCAGTTAGATTTGGTTAGGTCAGGGCTATGGAATATTGAATCATCTATCTTTGCTCACTACATCTTAGCCTTTCTTACCCTCAGATATGCATAAACTACAGGTTATGAACTAATTTTTTTTAAATAAAAAGTCAAATTATCAGTTATCTTAACGGTATCGGCCATGAGAAGCAGGTAATTATCGTTATCCGTATCGACTGAAAAAAATCCATATCGTGCATCCCAAGATATTTATACTCAGGCCTTTATTTTATTAATAGGTCGACTCCACTCTGTGCTGTATGTATAGTGTAATGCAAGGTATGAAAGCAACGCATCTCCCTTCATGTCACGCCTCATAAAACATTGATTCAGTCCGGGAAAATGTGGCTTAAACGTTTGCGTGCGTGTATATTTGCAGGCAGTGATGTGTGTGCCTCAAAGTAACCTTACCCTGTGAGCGCACAGGTGATACCAAGCTGAATATAGCCCCCTTATGGCCAGCTGGCCTTGCTATTTAAAATAGAGCGGAGAGAGGGGGAGGCGGGGTGCGGCCATGGTCGGGGTTTACCATCAGCATTCTGTGGGAGCCAGAGACAGTTTGGTGGCGGGACTGGGCCGCAAAAAAAAAGTGTTTTCCGACAGGATTAGGATGCTTTGATTCTCCGGTCGCACCGGTCCACTCTATGACTTCTCAAAACATATGTCATAGAGTCCCTGTCTGAATGCCTTTCTTCAAGGGCAGATGGTTCAAAAAAACATTTCAGAACTGCAGCGGTGATTGGGTATCAATCAATCACTCTAAAAGTCAATGTGTGGGTGTGTATCATCCCAGGATCATATTTTCCCAAGCATCTTTGACAAAGGTCGATTAAGTTGGATGAGGTCATCACTGAAAACTGTTACTGCCGTTCCCACCCATCCAATAAAAACTGCTCATAGATTAAATGAGTCACAATTTTTAGGAGAGGAAAGCCTGTGTCGTCTAGAAAGTGCTCAAGAACAGATTCTCTCTTTGACAGTGCTGAGATTTTGTTCTGTATGCTGTGTTTGTGTGTGTATGTGTCTGATAGGGAGGAGTTTGCAATGTGGCAGCAGCCCCCCTCAGTCTGCAACAGTGAATGAATGGCAACAGCTGAGCAGGAGAACTTTATCGGCAGCACTCCCTGCTTGTGTGTGTGTGCGTGTATGTGTGTGTGTGAGGGATTCAGGAGGAGCTGCAACCAGAGCAGTCTCGCTGGGCACTCTCTCCGCCGAGCTCACTGCTGTCCTCTCTTCCTCCGCCACTGGCCTCTTTTCAGTTTCCTCCCCTCCGCTCCCTTCTTCTTTTCCTCCAACGACTCGCTCCTGTGGATTTCTTTCCCCGTCTCGCTGGCTGTCGTGACTCGCCGGCTGCCACTGCAAGGGAAGGAGAGAGCAGGAGGAAGAAGAGAAAGAGAGAGAGAATCTGAGACAGACCAATCGATTACTCCGATACAGAAGAGAGAGGCACTTGGAGAGATAAGGAGAGGCAGCATTTTTCCTTCCCGTTTTGGCTTAAAAAGGAGATTTTCTTTGGCTTGTGTGGGGCTCTTCCGAAGCATTTGATTCACGTCCTTCCCTTGGAAAGAGAGGACAGCTAATTGAAGGGACAGCTGGTGCAGTTTTGACACATCAAGGACTCTTCTTTCCTCCCCTCTTCAGCCAAAACTGTCAACATTCGGGACTTGGGAGGAGGACCTTTTGAATGAGAAGTTCAATGTTTACCAAATAATTTATCTCCTTTCTGAACGATAATGCTGGACACCAACCATTGCCTGTCTTTTGAGCCCTCCCCCCCGGGCTCTCCTCCAATGGGAGAAGACATGGAGAAGGCAGGACTGACTACGGATCACGAAAGACTTGTCTATCACAGCCTGAAAGAAGGTGGGCGATCCGGAGCTACACATAGTCAGTACGGACGCAAGATATTTGATATGATTTGTGTGTGTGTGTGTGTGTGTGTGTGTGTGTGTGTGATTCAGGTTCATATCAGGGCTTACTGGCTTCACATAAATAGTTTATGGGGCTTTTCTAAAGATAAGTGATTTGGTTGACCGGCCTGTATAGGAAGGAAGCAGAAGTGGTTATCTGTTCTCTCCGATAAACCTGTTCAATAGACTTACAGACTTGGCCACTATTTTAAATTAAGGAAGTGTGGGCGACCACGTGTGTAAATGACTGAGCCTGTGATGTTAAGGTCACATTGCACATAATCAGTCTTAAAGGTGCCCTGCGGATTTTTGTTGTAAACAAACAAATTAATGTTCACTCCCCAAAACTAATTATGTGTATCCTGGAGACCTAAAAACAACCTGTTGAATGTATTTCCTTCCTCCATAAAACAATGGCAAAGCCTTTTTTAATTTTAGTTCAAAACCTCCATTGTGCAGCCATCTTTACATGCCAGCAGTCTTCTATGTTCCTGCCTTTGCTGGCACGTTGCTGCATTTCTTGGCACATTACCGGCACCTGTAGATCGGTGGAATAGTGTGAAACCATTGGCAGGAACGTGTATTGCATCACCTGCGTGCATGATAACAAACAAAATGGGGACCCACTCATATAAACATTGCTCCATAACATTACTAGTGCTAGTAAAAGCTGTTTGAGGGCGTGCCAGCTAGCCGCTAGGCAGATATTATGCAAATGTGTTACTTGGTAACATCACCATGTTACGGAAGAAAAGGCGGGACTTCAAGCGAGGCGCTTCAGGCAGTTCAGGAGCAGTGTTTCTATTAGTGTGTTATATAACACACTAAAGGAAAGAGAAAAAGCAAAAAAGCATAATAGGTCTTCTTTAAGTTATGTCCAAACTGGAGCTACTAGCTACTAATATTTAATACTTGTAAAATCTAATTTTCAGCCAGATTGGAAGTTGCTGATTTTATCTTTTCAATTTTAGTAGTAGTAGTAGTAGTAGTAGTAGTAGTAGTAGTGTATTTTAGGCTATATAAATTATGATGATGTGACAGTTGATTACATTTTTTAATTTAGATGTGATTTGCACATATCTAAAATAAACGAGAGGAAAACAAACAGTCTGAGGGCTTACAAGAACATCTTTTTCCATTGAAAGGGAAAACTCAGGAGAACCGAGCCAACGATGACATAATATCAAATACAAGCCTCGTGCAGCCTAATTTGGAATGGTTTACAGTCAGTGCAACAGTGAAAGAAGCTTCAGCTTGTTTATAACCGACATTACAAGCATAACAAGCAAGGGTCAGAGTCACAGATGACTGACTACAGCTGAAACAAAACATTCCTGTGAGGCTAGAGTGATTTGAAGATGGAGAATGTTTAGAGGGGAAAGAATTAAAAAAGGTGGAAGGAATTTTTACAACACCATAAAAACAGCTGGCATGTTGCAGTGTCACTGCATATACACAGACACCACATCTGCTATTATTCCAGGTGCTTTTTGCTAACAGCTAACCTTTGCTAAATTCTTGAAAGGAGGCGTGCATCAAGTCTAGAGAAAGTGTGAGTGACAGGAATTGCATAAATCCATGAAAGCTCTGGGAATTTGACGCGTCCTTCTTGAACTTTAAGATAATTAGTATTCACCGCATCCCCTCTCGTTGTCATCTGGCTTCCCTGCACAGTGCGGCAGCAGTGCGAAGGCAGTGGCACAGTGATTCCAAGGTGTGAGTGGCCTTAACCTTGTATCGTTCCTGCCCTCTAGCCTCTTTTCTTTCTCACTGATGTGTGAAACGTTTGCTGCGGTCAGGCTCTCTCTGCTGTTCAACAGATGCAGTCAAACTGCACTATTGTGTAAATGATGAGCTCATGCAGGAGAACATTAACAGGCTTTCCAAATAGAACATTTCCAATGCCAATGCCAAGCTTAACGACGGCACAGAGTGTCTGCGTGACTTAGCCGAGTGTGTGGCAGTGCGTTCATGTATGTTGTGCCCGCTATTTCACCCAGTGTGGGCACAGAGCATTCTGCCTTCGTGTGTTGCTAGGGTCCGTGTGTGTGGGCTTAGCGGTGCCAAGCCTGGGGGTCTTCGGGGACAGTGACAAACTCAGACATGTTTGAACAGATCTAATGACGAGTGAGCGCAGCAGGATTAGCCTAGTTGGCCACCAAGAACTTGGCTCTACCTCGCTGACCTCTTCCTTCCCCCACTGCGACGGCTCTCTAACCTTAAACCTAACACTTTGATCTCCTCTTTCCCCACTACTTTTACATTATCAAGGGTTCAGAAGTGGACAGTCATGCATAGGACATCTGTGTCAGTGAATGCACCAAGGTTATAATTGTTTTGAATTAATTTGTATTTTATTTTAGTTTTGATTTTTTTCAATTTCAGTTTAGTTTTAGTTAGTTTTCAGAGTGTGTTTGCTAGTTTTAGTTTAGTTTCAGTTTTTCAGAAAGAGTTAGTTTGACAGTAGTTTTAGTTTGTTTTTTGTTAAGGCCAGTTATAATGTCTCAGAAGTATGTAGCTACATTTACATACAAAATACAAGGTAGGAGTACTGTGTATGAATGGTCGTAATGTTTAAAGTTTCTGTAGTCCAATGTCACGAGAGTTGACAGAAATTCATGCTGTCTCCTTTTTTATTAGTGATATATTATAACTAAACAACTAAAACTGAAATGAATTTATGCTCATTTTTATTTTATTTGTATTATTTTATTTTATTATTTTTAACCTGGCAATATCTTTTCAGTTTAGTTTAACTCAAAGGATATCATTTTTATTTAGTTTCAATTTCCTAACAATATTTTGCAGTGCTTGTTTTCATTTTAATTTCAGTGTTAGTTTACTATTATAACCCTGGTATGCACACAGGATTCCCTAACTTCCATGCCTTACTGTTTACTGTGTGTAGTATGTCATAGTTTGTAGCTGCGAGACAGCTGTGTTTAAACACTGAACTTGTCTGAGATGATTACTTGATTAACTCATTCAATCAACAGAAACTTTATCAGATGGAGATTTGATCGGTGGTTATGTGTTATATTTATTCATCAGGTTACAAATATCAAAGGTTATAATTTGCTTGCCTTTCTTTCTACTTTTTTGCTTTTCACCATTGTTTCCTGTGCTTTATCTAAAACTGTAAATGTCGTCTCTCTGTCTCTGTGTTGCTTGGCTCTAACGTTTTATGAGTGCGGAGGCCAGTTTTGTCTGTGGCCTAGTATCCCAATAAAACTGCCCTGCCTTTTCATCCTTTTCTTAAATTAACCAAAATGTCCCTCAAACCTGATTTAGATGAAGGCATTATCAGATTACCTTATGATTATGATTCTAGTACTGACAATTTCTGGCTTGATTTTTAGGTGCCGAGCTTTTATGTTTTCATTCGTAGATAATTTAGTTGATACTGTCCTACTCGTATGATCGGGTTTCCTGACATCAGTCTACAGTTTTAACACCACTGCAGCTTTTCACACTTCACCTCCACTAGAACGCATGAGGTGTCACCGTGAGACATCTGCGAGACTTCTGAGAAAAATGTGGCTGACGCCTTATCATTTTAAAGTTTTTTTTTACATGCTATATACTATATATAACGTCTCTACTTTCGTCGCAATTCAGTTGGTTGATAAACTGGTTATAGCAGCCATTACAAGCCACTGTGGCCACTGGACTAAGCAGCTAATGCAACCTCCAGTTCACTTACTGCCAGAGACGGAGAAATAAAGCAAGGAATGAGAAAGAGAGTGCAGGAGAGAATAAATAAGTTAACTGGCGTGTCCTGACCGCATGAAAGAACATGAGGAGGGAGCACGGAGATGTGAGGCTGGGATAGAGGGAAAGTGTAAGTTTCTCTTTCCCAGAATAAACCTCCTCCCTGGAAGTGCCAAGTGACTTGGCATCTGATCCCGCACTCTGCCATGGCACGGCCAGTGTGTGTGTGTGTTTTTGTATTTGTGCGGTTTCAGGCAACACGTGAATCTCTTAAGTGGTTTGCCTGTGTTTAGGCAAAGTGGGAATATTAATCTCTTAGTGGCTGGTGCGACATATACATACACTTGCCTGGCTGTGTTTAGGTCTCTGTGTTTACGTCTCAGAATGTGAACTGACATGTTATTGCTTCTAGAGGGGAGCCTCTAATGCTAGCCCGATCCCTCACGACATAGAACATACACTCTCTACAGTAAATATTAGATTTAGAGCCAAAGAGAATGACATTTAGTTGCACAGGCTCTGACGTTAATTCCGTGGAACTCGCAGTGTTTCTGTCCAGGCCTGAATTTTTTTGTCATAACACAGCCAGCAGCTACGCAGGGGCGGCTAGCTGGTTGGCTAGCCCGCGAGCGCCAATGATGTCACTTTGTTAGTGGGAAGGAACAGGTGCTGCCAGACGCAACCCTGCACTGAAATGCTTGGGAAGTCTCAGTGGTGTGTTACACTTCACACACACATGCACACACACATACCCCTTCAACAGGGACAGCTGGTACATTAAAAAAACACAGGTCTCAGCTGAGTGGAGCTGAGCTGAATGTCTTGTGTCGGGGAAAATACTAGTATTTGATGTAATAACAAACTCATTCCTTCCTCTGATTTTATGAAACACTTCTATTAGGAATGAGGGGAAAATCAATACAGCATAGCATCGCGATATTTTGCATGGCAATATATATTTTTATATATATATATATATATATTATTATTATAAAAAAAAGGTTTTCAATTATATAAACTATTAAAGGGGAACACCACCTAAATTAAGAATTCCAATGTTATTTCCATGCCCTAGGAAAGTTAAATCAATATTTGTGAACATGAGCTAGCCTCTCTCAAAGCCAGAAACCACAGAAGTATGTCTCAAACTTGTCTGTTCCATAGACAATGAATGGGAGACTGATTTTGTGGACCCACAAAATGTTGGTTTTCTTTTTTACACCCAAATGAGCTTCACTCTATTGTAGGGTTGTCAGTTGTGAAACAGAAAATGTTCCCATATACTCAGAACATTCCCGTGGGTGCTCTCAGTGTCATCTAGAGCATCTTTCCCAATTTATTTTCTGTGGAGCAGTTCCACACTTTATACCCTATGACATCACAAGTTTGACAAGTTTAGCACTCTAGTTTTTGGATTTGGGAGACAGTTGTTCATGTTTGCTAATATTTATTTGGTTGTCTTAGACCATAGGAATAATTTGTATGAATTTTGAAAATGGGCGTAGTTCCCCTTTAATATTGCAAATACAATATAGACTCTAATACAAACAGTTCAGTTTGTCAGGTGCATGATGCAAAATTGATGTTTTAATGACTGCAGTCTGCCTGCTTGACTGTGAAAACTGTATATTATTAGATAAAACAGATGTTGACAAACTGCATAAGTTGCAGTTGAAAAAAGATAATAAATCGCAATATATCTTATCGCAATATGATTGTATTGTGACTAAAGTATTGTGATAATTATGCTGTATCGTTGGGCCTCTAGTGATTCCTACTCCTAATTGTAAACTTCAAACTAAAATCAACAGTAAGTGTGTCACATCTTCTATTATAAAATGGAAACAGAGTAATAATGCAGTATCAGTTACAACTTATCGACCTCAGAAAAACAGTCATACCGCAAGCAAGTGTCTGCAGCGACCCTGCAGCTTTTCTGTACATACTTGTCATGTCCGATGAGGTGTTTGAAGTTGGTTAGTTGTTTGTGTTACTGACTGGAGGGTCACTTCCCTAAACTCTCACTGTTTTGCAGTCCTGCAGCAAATGATGAAATACAATGCACTTGCATGATCCTGCCTTGGCCTAACTTTTTAGTTCATTACTAATTTGTTTCCAATTTAACGTTAAATCATGATTATGAGGCTTGATTTGTAATATAAATTTGACTTTAAAAGGAACCCAGATGAGAAAGATTGAGTAACACAATGCACAACAACTGAAACTTTGTGTATGCAGAAAGGCCAAACACGGTCCTTTTGTCCAGCACTGTGTTCCTTAAAACTCTGCGTTATATAACGAGTGCTTCCTGTTTTGAAATGACGGTGCAATCGGCCCATATGCACTGGTTTTTTTTTGTTTGTTTTTTACTACTCTCTAATCGAGGCTGGTCTTGTTTCAGTCTGCATTCTAACTGCTTCTTTTTTCTTCCTTTGCTGGTTTCTCTCATCTTTTTTTTTTGCTGTGCTTGCTCTATCTTTCTTACTGATACTCCTGATTACTGTTTTTTTTTCATACACATCTGCGCGCACTCGGCACACAGACATCATTTTTTTTTTTAAAAAGTCCAGAAACAGGAAGTGTGTAGAACGCTGCTCACGCCCTACTTGTACCACACTAGTTTTACCCGCCTCCTCTGCCTCTGAGTTTCGCAGGAAGGGGCAAATGGGAGGCTGAATTGGGTGCCAGAGAGTGCAGGTCCTCTTCATGTCAGTTCAAATGCATCTGGGTTCCTGTGCGTGGTTGTTTATGTGAACGTGGCAGACAAACTGCTGATCTGTGGACAATAAGAGAGAATAAGGAAGCTTCAAGAGCTCAGAGCTCCATCGCTGCAGTTTCCTATTCTCACCGGCCCGACACTGACTCTTTCTTCTCCTCCTTCTCCCCCCCTCACCTCCTCTGTCTCCATGCAGTCCTCCAGCTCAAACTCCAGCAGAGACGTACACGAGAGGAACTGGTCAGCCAAGGGATCATGCCACGTAAGTCTCTGTATTCTGCAAACTTCAATACTATACTCAATGTGGTTACTTCCACGTTAACATGTACATACATACGGTATATTGTTACATCTACGGTCTTGAGCTTATGCTGACAACTAGGGCAGTGTGTCTGTGCCTTTGAGCTGAAGTCAAAGCGCTAACCCCTTGCCTAATGCCTGTCAGAGATTGATTGAGTTGGTTACATACATAATACCATCGCTGAGCTATACGCGTACGCTCGATTGATTCACAAGCTAAATGAGCTATCTGGTTATCCTCATCTGCCAGACAGGACACGTTTGAATTGTATCTTTCTGTGTATATTTGATATCAAAATATCTCCAGGTAACACAATATTCTGAATGTTGTTTGCCTTCAGTTTTGTTTTTGCTGAAAATGTTATCTGCATGTGTTATCTGCATGTGTGTGCGCGCTCTGCATGTGTCACATTTAGTGGTGTCTTTGCACCACTTTGTGTTATCAAATGGGGCAGCTTCCTCTTCTTCTGTATCCACTTCCTGTTTCAAAGTTCCGCACATCAGAAGAGGCAGAGATATGTTTTTTTATTTTCCACTGTTTCTGTTAAGCTATAGCCAGAAGTAGGTTCTTTGTAAAGAGAAAAACACACCCAGCATTCAGCTTCATACAGTATATTACTGTAGTTTTTTTTTTATGACTGTATCCCTTGCCACTAATTGCTGTGACAGGTGGAGAAACCAAAATGTGTTGCGACTATTTTCAGCTGTATTCTACCACGGCTGTTGGCATATCAGTCCACTAACAATGCACTTAAAATAACTATCCTTGCTCAGTTTGCATTTAAAAGCATGGGTTAGGCATGAAAGAATGCACTAGAGTGGACACTCAGACCAGGTACTTTAGTTGGCAGCAGTGAGTTCCACATTCGACCATTTAGTACATTCTGTTTCTTCCTTATGCAACAGCCTTTCAACCATGTTGCCCAGCTGTTTAGGAGTTAAAACCTTTGCACACCAAGTCAGTATGTTTCGTCCGAAATTGTCGCACGTTTAAAAATACAAACGACCTTACGTTGTGTCAATCACATTTACACACTGACTCCGAAACTTTCGTCCGTTCGATTTTCTGCTTCTTTTTTTTAGGTTTGTTTGACCACTCAGAGCCACCGTCCGTGCAAACGTCATCATCCAAAACGGCATGATAAACATTCACTTCGTCTCCCAGCACAAAGCACTTTACGACAAACAAAATAAAGACTACAGAGATGCGGAATTTAAAGATTGATTGTGGCAGGTGATTGCAGAACAGCTTGGGATCTGGGATGATCACAAAACAAAAGATGTATTTAAGATTAGACAGTAGTGATTGTGCTCTAGGCAACTAAATGATAGCTTCTTGCTAATGTCATTCATTCAGTAGCCCAGATTGGAGCTAGAGCTATCCATTGCACGGCACCCACGTAATTAATTCAGTTTTGTCTTGTATTGCGAATTTATGCAACGAACAGAATAATAAAACGCATCCGACTTTCATTGTGCAAGGTTTCCATGCGTTCTGTGCAGATAAGGCGGTTTCGCAAAAAACACCAGTCCTCCCATTCGTTTGAGCAGACTCAACTTTTGGAGAAACACAGCCCGACGTCACGCTGCAGTGGCCAATCACGTAACCAGCGAGTTGGTGAGAGAGTAAGGTTGACATCTCTGCCTTAAAAAACTGAGGGGAAAAAAACAAAACAAGCACAAGCAGGAGTTTGTGCAACAGCTGACTACATGGATGCTCGTTGGAGCAGTTCTGTGTGGAATTAAGTAGCGTGTTTTCTGCAGCAAAGTAGAGCAAAGGCTGTCAAGGTGAAGATCTCAGGAACTGCTAAAGAGCAACATTTAGCAACTTTCAGTGGAATCGTATCATGACGATATGTCTAGTAGTGCTACATTGGGGGGGTTAAACTTCACAACATGACGTCACACAAATGGGCCATTCAAGTGACACTCTCACACCGCCACAAAACCCAGCGGCTAATCGCTTCATCGCCTGAGTCGGTTTGAATTCAGCCTTAGTGGATGCTGGGAACTGACGAAGGGTCAGTGTTGCTGTGGTATCAAATCCTCCAAGTGGTTTTGCAGCAGTGGGTGGTGTGAATGAGTAACTTTCCACCCCCCTCTCTCAGTCTGAGCCGTGTTCTTGAACAAGGCACTTGACCTCTCACTTGCTGCAGTGATGCTCTGTCAGTATCAACTACAGCATGTAAGTGTGAAGCAGGGTATTTGTGGATAAGAGAATACAAAAGATTGTGCTAGATTTGGAGAGGTTAAATGTGTAGATATATGGGTGAACAAGCAGTAGTACTTTGACAAAAAAAATCATAGTATATCTGAGCTGCTGCTGGCTGATAAATTTGACCACTTGAAAGTTTCTAAATCAGCATCTGAGATAATCTGAGATAGGAGGGTCTGTTTCAGGGTAGGGGCCATGTTCCCACGAATGAAAACAGATCTGAAACTGTATGTGTTGAAGGATTTTAATTCCACTTTGCATGTTCAGATCATTGTTTAGTTTGTCGTTGAATCAATAGATCGATTTGAAAAACCAGTGACTTGTCTTGTTCTTCGGGGTGAATCTCTCTTCTATTGTCTCTGACTCTGTTGTTTCTTCTGCGATGTTTCAGTGTAACCAGATACACAATAATACCGGTGGTGTTTTTATTGTTTCTGTGAATTGCACAAGTACAAATAGTGATTGATTTGGGCAGTCATAAAGGCCCTCTGTTCAGACATTGAATTACATTTCATACTTGCTGTAGAAACAGAATAAAATGTCAATTAGAGCTCCGCTATGAGATGGATTACATTGATCCTGTCTGTTCAGTGGTTGGGGAAACTCTAGGGTTCGTTGCTGTACAAGATGTTTTTTTTAATTGCGTCACAAAATATTACAGAACAGTTAAATGCAGATTTTATTTTCCATTGCACCGTCTTTTGTTGACTTTCAGCAGACGATAGTGACAGGATCAGCTGACCAGTTTTGTGCCGTTTTGTTGTGATCTTGGTGACAGTTGGTTATGTCACAACTGGTATGTAGGTCTTCTTCTTTGAGCGTCAGGGGTTGTGACACGAGGAATGCCTCCCACCCCCTTCCAGTCGTGGCACACATACAGTTGACGCCCCACTGTTGCCAGAATGTCCACACTCACACACCTTTGGCGGGCGATTTCACCAGATCTTGACCAATCCGATGGATGCTACGTTGCATCATCGTAACTGCCGTTGACCTCCCAATGTCCTTCCCCAAATACAGTGAACATTTTGTTTGTGTCTGTTTAGCTTTTATATATGAGTGAGTTTGGGTGCTCTTGGTGTCCAAGTGTCTAACTCGTTAAAATCCTTTATTCAGTTTGGCTAGTCATGTTGTTTGATTGGAAACTGTGCTCTTAGCCCAAAATCTTAGAGCAACAGTGTGTAGCATTTAGGGGGATCTATTGGCAGATATGGAATATAATATTAATGAGTATGTTTTCTTTAGTGAATAATCACTTGAAACTAAGAATCGTTGTGTTTTTGTTAGCTTAGAATGAGCGGTTTATATCTACATAGGGAGCGTGTCCTTTTCACGGAGCCGGTCGCCATGTTTCTACAGTGGCCCAGAATGGATCAACCAAACACTGACTCTAGATAGGGCCATTCACGTTTTTTTGCATCGGCCGGTTCTCCTACACGCTTGGCACACGGGAGAAATTTCAGTTGGTTGCAATCTGCAACCGCACCGCTAGATGCCACCAAATTCTACACACTGCACCTTTAATGAGACCAAAGCCAGAGGGATTATTCTTTCAGGTTGTTTGCCTGTACGTCTGTACTCGTAAACGCGATATCTCAGGAACGCCTCGAGGGAATCTCTTCAAATTTGTCACAAACGTCCACTTGGACTCGAACTGATTAGATTTTGGAGGTCAAAGGTCAAGGTCACTCTAACCTTAAGTTCGTCCCATTCTTGTGAAAGCGATATCTAAGGATCACCTGTAGGAAATTTCATTACATCTGGGACAGACATCCATATTGGTGGTCAAACGTCAAGGTCACTGTGACCTCACAAAACACATTTTTGGCCATAACTTAAGCATTCATATGATAATTATGACAACGTCACATAAATGTCTAATAGGATAAAAAGATGAAGTGATGACATGTTGGACAGACATGGATGTAAACTGCAAGTTGACTGGTTGGCAGAGGCAGACAACTGCCAGGCGGTAATTCTAGTTTATTTTTTAACCGAAACTTTAGATATTTGAAGTTTGGGATTTTTCTGTTGAAGAGACAGACATAGTTTTCTGGGTTTCTCCTCAACGGTAGTACTCTTTTGCTTTTGAGGCTGTAACTGGCTGGCTAAAAATGCATAAATACGTGTTTTCACTCACTCACACACAAACACACACACACACTCATATACTAGGTACGTTGCAGACAGTCATGGCTGAGTGCAATGATGAATGTAGATTTTCTCTGAGTGCAGCAGTCCTTCCATCAGTCCGCAGCACTCTCCTCTGTCTCCTTGCTCCTTTTTAACGATCCAATCCAGACTAGTAGTCATCAAGAATTAATGTCCTTCAGACTCCCAGCTGCTGTCCATCTCTCTGACTTAACACAGACGGTTGGCCTTTGAAATAGTTTTGGAACTCTGCTATCTTTTTGTGTGAAAAGTCACTGATAAAAAATGTCCAAATGTAGACTCAGACCAACTTCTTTTTCTCAGTTCCAACTAAGAGAAATAATACGTTGAAACGCTGTATGGAATAAGGTGACCAACTGAGCTCCCAGAAGGCAGTATGGTTACAATTAGGCTTATAAATCTATTGCAGGTACAATTTTCTGTGATAACTGAGGTGGCTGGCTGTCACTGCAATTTAGCTTTACTCCTGCACACACAGCATGCTGCAGTGGCCCGTCAGCCTACTGAGCTGTCCTCAGAGTGTGTGGTTAGAATATTAGAATAGCACTCTTGACCTTCTCGTCCTGCAGCCACTTCTGCTTTGAGTCCGTCTTCCTCTGTAGCTGTATCTGTTCTCACAGTGTCACTTGCTGGAAGGTGCATCAGAGTCCTTGTGAGCTGCATTCATCTCTCTCTTTCTCCCCCCCCCCCCCCCCCCACCTCCATCCCTCTCTCCATGCAGCACTGAAGAGCCCAGCAGCCTTTCACGAACAGCGGAGGAGTCTGGAGCGAGCAAGGGTGAGTGTCTCAAGTACAGGGAGCTTTCTCAATGGACTTGCTTTGTTGAAACTTAGCGGGGGCAAAACCTTGACCGTATGTATAAACAGCATAAATTGTAAAGCACTATTGGTAATTGAATTCTACTGTCAGTATAGACACTTAATGGGACGGGAAACAACAAATTGAAACTTTAGGCGCCCTACAAATAATAGTAAGGTAGCACTCTTTAGGTAAGGAGCTTAACAAACCAACAGGGTTTTTTTCGTAACCCAAGGTCAGATGTACCTCTCACTGCCATCTGGAGCTGCCATCATGCAAAGTTGCTTAGTGAAGATTTAAATTCATAATTCATAGTCTGTTATACTCCATTACTGATTTATGTCACGGAATAGTAATTAAATTTGGGGATGCTTTTAGTTGTAGCATAGTTAGCATTATCAACGAGAACCATCTTTGCTTCACACGCAAAAGAATTAAATGAGTGATGTAACAGTATTGGCAATGCAACAAAGATTGCAACTAAATAATATATGCAATCTGCCGTAGCAGTTCACCGCAGTGTAACAAATGTGACTTGTTTGAGCGTTTCAGCTATGTGTTGCTTCTCTCTCCTGTCCCCCTCTTTTTTTCTTCATCTTCCCCCCCGACTCTTTATTGTTTCTCACCCTTTTGCTTGTGATCCTCCTTCTTACACATGCCACCCCTCCATCATGTGTTTTCCCCCAGACCGAGGACTATCTGAAGAGGAAGATCCGGAGTCGTCCTGAGCGCTCTGAGCTGGTCAGGATGCATATTCTGGAGGGTGAGTTTTTAGGCTGAATCAACTGTATAGAATATAAGGTTGAAGTCAGGTGAAATAAAATGAAACTTTATTAAAAAAAGGAACCACAGTAAACAAAACGGAACCATTTCCATGTGATAAGGTTAATCTTTAGTTCCTATTTCAGATTTATGTGTGGGCAGAATTTCTGAAAACTGTAATTTCTTCGAATTTGACAAAAATTCAACTTCCTGTCCGCTTCCTAGATCTGCTCAAAACATTTAAAGGGATTATATGTCGATATGTACTTTCTGTTTACAAACCACGTACTCGATGAATGAATTTGCATGCGTCCGTGTTGTCTTGCTGTGTCCTCCACAGAGACGTCGGCAGAGCCGTCCCTGCAGGCCAAGCAGCTGCAGCTGAAGCGAGCGCGACTGGCCGACGACCTCAACGACAAGATCTCCCACAGACCGGGTCCCATCGAACTGGTCCACAAGAACATCCTGTCTGTCGACTGCTCCGTGCACTCACCGCTGGGTAACCTCACACACAGTTTGCAGACTGCTCGCTGTCTAAATGTCCTCAAAACATTTACAACACGTGCACACGTTTAATAAGAACATTTAGTCTGCAGTAAAGATGTCACATTTGCAAGCATTAACACACATGACAGTCACACACAGATGGACATTAAGAGGCAATCAACCATACAGACAGACACAGTACAGTATGTATACACACATATTCAAACAAGCATGCAGGCACACACACACTTGCACAACATGCAGCAACACTCACAACCACGCCTACAAGATTCATGATGACTAGTAAACACAAAACACCAGGCTCTTTAAAGTGCATTCAGACTGAACACCTCGCTTATCGACAGATGCTTGCTGAATTTGTTGGAGCTTTGTGTGCAATCGCGGCACCTCTAAGATCTTATTTACATTTGGTCTGAACACACCTTAAGCTGTGTGATTACAACATCCAGGTATCTACACACACTTGTAATACGTGTATACGTGTACACACCCTTCGTGGTAACTACAGGTTGCTTCCCATAAAAACTACACAACTTCTGACTAACAGCTCTGTTGCAGAAATGACACAACAGCTATGTTTGGACATAGTACTGTTTTGAAATATGGTAGAACGTAGTGTTGTATAACTTCTCTTTGATTAGTCAAGGTTGTTTAGCAATCTGCTACACAGTGATGACTGTGTTTGACTTTGTTACACACTGAGAGGAAGTCATGACTTGAATTGTTTTGCCCTCTGGCTACTGTGGCTGGGAACATTCCATAATTCATAAGCCATTTTCGCTGTTTTACTGGCCACAGAAGTTTATAACAGACCAACACGAGATTCCATAATAACTGTTGTTTCACTGAATCTGAAATATCTAACAATATTTGTCCTCTGTTGCAGAGGGAGAGAGCTCGTCTTTAGATGAGGACAGCAGTGATGCTCTGTCACCAGACCAGCTAACCAATCACGACTCTCCGCTGAGTGCCGTTCCTCAGCTGTCCCCCTCTGACATGCTCATCCAGAACGGTTCCATGTCCCCCACACAGGTACCATCGCAGGATGCCTTTTAAATCAAATCAAGAGAATCAAAAAAGGATCACTTGATCTTGAAATGATTCCAATAAAACAACGTTTAAAGGCACAGTGTGTAGCATTTAGGGAGATCTAAAGTATCTTTTCTTTAGTGTATAATCTCCTGAAAATAGGAATCGTGTTTTTGTTATCTTAGAAGGAGTCCGATTATATCTACATACGGAGAAGGCTGACATGTTTCTACAGTAGCCCAGAACGGACAAACGAAACACTGGCTCTAGATAAGGGCCATTCTCGTTGGGCGCCAGTCACCATAGTTCTCTTATACTCTGGGCACCCAGGGGAAATTTCAGTTGGTTGCAATCTGCAACCTCACCACTAGATGCCGCCAAATGCTACACACACACTGCACCTTTAAATTATATGAATATGCCATAGTAAGTCATGAAACAAAGTGATGATAAACATGATCGCACCATTAACCACAGTAATATCTCCTCAGTTCATCACACAGTCCCCTCCTCCACCTCCTCCACCACCACCACCTCCACCACCACCTCCTCCCCAGGTGAACGGGTCAGACTCCTCCCCATTCCCAAAAATGGCAAACGGGACGACGGTGACCTTAACAAACTCCCGCCCCTCCACTGGACATGTCAAGGTGCGGGTAAATGCTGGTTATTTTTTCTCTCTTCCCATCATCACAAAATATTTCCTTGTTTCGAGTTGAACATCCTGCAGATTTGATGACTTATGAATAAATCTGACCGTAATCTCTATTTGTGGTGCGGCTATAACCGTCTAACCCTTCCTCATCTCTTCATTTCCTTACTTCCTCCTCCCCGACCCCATTTCTCATGGTTTTCTGTCAGCAGTCTCAGGCTAAGACGAGTTCAGACCGTCCTCCCCAGAGACCTAAGAAACCAAAGGACAGCAAACCCAAGGTCAGTTTGTTTCATTTTTTGCAGATCTTTTATATGCACAAAAAACTATATAACACACTAAAGAAAAGGGGGAAAAAGCACAAAAGAATAATGGGTCCTCTTTAAAAGTTACTAAAGAGTTGAGTTGCCTCTTAACCCTTTCGTCTCCTGGGTGTAGGTGAAGAAGCTGAAGTACCACCAGTACATCCCTCCAGACCAGAAGGCGGACAAAGAGCGTCCGCCCCAGATGGACTCGTCGTATGCGAAGCTCCTCCACCAGCAACAGCTCTTCCTGCAGCTGCAGATCCTCAACCAGCAACAGCAGCACTACAACTACCACACCATCCTGCCCGCCCCTCCCAAGTGAGTGTCAAGCATGACGGTGTGTGTTTGTATGGTGTGGAAGTGAGCATGACTGCCTACAGTGGTTTTTATTCAAAGAGTCAGTCAACTTAGTTTGCACACCCTCTTTTTTCTTTCTCACATTAGACCAGTTGTTAATACTGATAGTTCATTTGTGCAGCGCAGCCTGCAGGCAGTGTTCATTATTACTTCCTGTCTGCTCCCAGGCTTTTCTGCTGTGGTTTGTTCCTTTCACATTAGTGGTTTCTTGAGTGAGTCCCTAGAGCCCGGAGATTAAAGCAGAAGTCATCTTTGAATGTCTGTCCCAGCTAAGCTCCAAAGTGTGACATATGGAATATGCTTTTCAAATGAAACAGTTAGTATAGTAATAGTTTTTGGCTTTGAAGGACTAGGGGCCATCATGTAAATAAAATAAAGGGGATGTCATTGGTTTGTATGGAACGTGATCTAGGAAAAGTAACTTTGGAAATAGAAATATTATATTTCTAATATTCTATACGCCAGCTTTATAATGTTATCTTTTTTTTTTTTTTTTTTACATTTACCACCATTAGATTTGTATGATCCTGTGATCTGGTCTCAATCACAACATTCCCTGCTACTGTATGTCAAAGAAGGACAAAAGAAATTCATACATAACTGTTTTCTGCCCCCCCCCCCAAATCAGGCCACCAAATGAGCAGCCTCCCACAACCAACTCTGGCCCTTCCCCATCCCGCAGCGTTCCCACGACGACCAACCACACCCCCTCCAGTCAGAGCGGGACTGCCCGTCAGAGCCAAACTGCAGTGGGAGGAGCCAAACCAGGCACTCTGCCAGCCAACCTGGATGAGTTCAAAGTGAGTTAACCACACAGCTTTACGCAGTGGCAGAACTGTGCTCCTCGGACGGTCCCATTTCCCGAGTCGGGAAGTCATTCTTCTGACTTTGGTGTGTTCATGAGCTTTCAGTCTTAATGTGGAAACAACACGGACGCTACCAGTAAGATGGGTTGTATTTTTTTTGCTCAGAGCGTTTTAAACAACACACTAACACTGTTGCAGATTTATATTAGTGTTGTTGTCCCAGACTTGTTGCTCCACCAATACATTCCCTAAAACCTCTAAAATATTGCTTAACCTGACTTGTTATCAGGGTTAATGCCAATTAATAATTACTTTTCTGACTATCTAAGTCCCTCTACGTGGATGCCAACTAACTGTTATAGCCTATTAGCATATCGCAAATTACATGTGAGCAAAAAGCCCCCAAAAAAATGGATTTGAAATACGGGAATTAATTAAAAGTTTCTTACCATCAACCCAACATTTACTTTTGTTTTCCATGTTGCTCCATAATGTGACATAAACTCCGCAAGTTGTGTACCAGAACTTTCGCTGACTCTCAGAGTTGTTTTTCTGGTTGCAGTCACGTGAATTTTCCCAGGCGGGAAATAATTTTTCCAATTATTCCGACGCCACATGAATGCAGCACAATACAAATGGTCCAGTCTAAAACGATTGAATGCTTCAAAGCTGTGAGGTCCAAGTTTGGGAACAGATTAAGAGACACAGTTTTTTTTATCAATTTCTATCATCTAAAAAATGTGTCGTAAAATTTGGCAACTCAATATTATTATTTTTTTTGCTGAATAAATTGTCAGTCTTTCTGTCCCTTCACACCTACATGCCCTCCAAGAGTCAGTCTAAATCAGCGGTTCCCAACCTTTAGCTTTGACTTAAGAGTGATTTTTGGTCACATCTAAGATTGTTTCGTTTTTTTTTTTAGTTTTTTTTAAAATGTGCAGAGGCCTGGAGAGGTAACAGTGTCCGATATTTTACAAGTAAAAAAGAAAAACCAGAAAAGAATAATCATGTCATGTCATGTCATGTCATTTTTTCTTTCTTATGCCTTTAATCCTTTTATGACCTCCTCAGATTAATCTTAGGACTTTTTGCCTCTGAACTAAAGTATGCTCCACTGAGCACTCCACTTTTAGTTTTCAGTTACAGTTCAGTTCTCTCTCACTCTGAGTCAACGCTTGCTAAGTGAGTACTGGTCTGGTTTCTCATCCTCCAGGTCGCCGAGTTGAAACAGGAACTGAAGTTGCGTGGTTTGACCGTCTCCGGCACCAAGAACGATCTCATCGAGAGGCTCCGCAACTACCAGGAGCAAAACGGTGGCACCGCGGCGGCTTTGAAAAATGCCAGCCAGCAGGGCTCGACCTCTGCTGCTGGCATCGTTACATCCTCTCCATCCAGGACTACCACCCCTGACCACCAAATGGGAGAGTGTGGGTTTAAGTTAGATTTGTCATCATTGGCTCAGGTGATTCCAGGGCGCGTCATGCGATTCGGCAGCACAAGCTCCAGCCCTCCGGTGTCCCCTTCTCCGTCGGAGAGGTCGTTGGCTGGGATGAGTCCAGATGAGACAAGCTGTAATGGAGACATGTTTGGAGAGATGGTGAGATATATGCATGTGAAGCAAGAAGCCTGTTTATTGGATGCCAATTATTGTCTTTTTGTTAAAGACACTGGCAAATAATTGAACATCATTCTCTTCTTGTTTTGTCCTTCAGGTGAGCTCTCCCCTGACCCAGCTCACTCTGCACCCATCTCCTCAGCATCCATCAAACGTCTCTCTGCTCACCAAGGTCAAAGAGGAGATCCAGAACTCATGCAGCCTCTCCAGGCGTTCACCTGCCTCATGTCAGCCTCCAGAGCCCCTGTCTGGTGTAGCCATGGACACGTCCTCCTTGGACAAGGACCAGATGCTCCACGAGAAAGACAAGCAGATCGAGGAGTTGACCAAGATGCTGAGGCAGAAGCAGAGGCTGGTGGAGACCCTCAGGTCCCAGCTGGAGCAGGGCAAGACGACAGGAGGAGTAGCGTCGGAGAAGGAAGGAAGTGAGAAGAGCAGAACATCCCCAGAGGTTAAACTTCAAACTCTAATAAAAGCCTCGGCCATTCAGCCCCCCACCCTCCCCAACGGCATCGTGGTGAAGGTGAAGAAGGAGGTGGAGCCCGAGGAGGACATGGAAGGAGTAACGGAGGCAAAGAAAGCGGCCCAGCCGATGCAGTGCTCCCAGGAGACCCTGCTCAGGCTGCAGCAGATTCATCGGCTGCAGATCCAACAAGCCGAACAGCAGAAACAGATGCTGCAGCCCAAACAGCAGGTGCAACTGCAGAAAGTGGCGGAGGCTATGTCGAACCCTCAAAAGCTACAACAGCAGAAGAAAGAAGCCCAGATCCTGCTCCATCAGCAGCAGCAGCTGCAGCAGCTCATCATACAGCAAACCCAACAGAAACAGCTCCAGGCGCAGCAGAAGTTAGCACAGCAGAAACTCGCCCAACAGAAACTCAGTCAGCAGAAGCTGGCGCAGCAGAATCAGCTCAAACAAACTCAAGGGCAAGTTCAACAGAGCCAGCAGAAGAACCAGGTTCAGCTGAAGCAAGTTCAGGTGCAGATCCAGAAGCCTGCAGCGATCCAAGCCCAGCAGAGGAAGCAGCAGAGGGCTCAGCAGAGGCAGCAGCAGAGACAACAGCAGACTGCAGCTGTCACCACACAACAGGTAATGTCCCATCAGCTCCTCATAATGAAACATATCTGATATGGAAACCAACATCATCAACCCTCTTAAAGGGATAGTTTGGGTGTTTTGAAGTGGGGTTGTATGAGGTAATTATACTTAGTCAGTGTATTACCTACAGTAGATGGCAGTCGGCGAGCACCAAGTTTGGAGAAGCAGACAGGAGTTACCGAGCGGGACCAAAGTAATGTACTGCTGTGGACGGGGCCGGCAGCAAAATATATTTTAGCCACCTAAAAGAAAGACCCACATAAAAAAATCAATATCAGTTTAATTGTACGCTATTTAGAATCTACTCTAGGTAATACACTGACTATGGATAATTATGTCATACAACCCCACTTCAAAACACCCAAACTATCCCTTTAAGGTGGTGGCTAATATGTTGAAGTTTTCATTTATATAAAATATATTCAAGTTTTAAATGAAAAATCTTAATGTCCCTGAAACATACTGTTTGGTTCCCGTTTCCAGGCGACCCCAGTCTTCATCAACCAACAGAATGGCACTCAGATCCAAACTCAGGCCATTTCATTAGACCTCCTCAAGGCAAATGGCGCACCGACGCTGGTCACCGACAGCAACGGCAACCACTACCTGATCGCCCTCACCAGTCCAACCACAGACGGGCAGAACGGAGTGTCATCATTGGCCAAACCCAACGGACGCATCACACTGCAGGTACGGTAAAACTGCAGTGGACTGCACAGGGTTTAATCTGTGATGGAATATTTATCTGCAACTTTCTCTGCTTGTTGTCCTCTTTAAAGAGGTTACAGTCGACTCCAAGTAAACTCCCCAGCACAGACAGCCAATCGAAAGAGCCGCCGGAGGCCGAGCCAATCAAAAAGGTACAACACACTCAGTCAATGACACAATGCCGCTTTTTAATTATATTTTATTGTACATTTATTTATCTATTTAATGTTTATTTATATAGCGATAAGTATATAGCATGAAACAATGCTATATATACAGTGCCGTGAAAAAGTATTTGCCCCCTTCCTGATTTCTTATTTTTTTGCATATTTGTCACACTTAAATGTTTCAGATCCTCAAACAAATTTTAATATAAGACAAAGATAACCCAAGTAAACACAAAATGCAGTTTTTAAATAATGATTTAATTTATTAAAGGAAAAAAGATATCCAAACCTACCTGGCCCTATGTGAAAAAGTAATTGCCCCCCCTTGTTAAATCATGAATTAGCTGTGATCAACCACATGTTTTGGAAAGCTGAGTTCAATTTCCCTAACCAATCACTGTTCAATCAAGAAATCCCTTAAAAAGAACCTGTCTGACAAAGTTAAGTAGGCTAAAGGATCTCAAAAAGCAGCACATCATGCCGTGATCGTAAGAAATCCAAGAACAGATGAGAAACAAAGTCATTGACATCTATCAGTCTGGAAAGGGTTACAAAGCCATTTCTAAGGCTTTGGGACTCCAGCAAACCACAGTGAGAGCCATTAACTACAGTGAGAGCCATTAACTACAGTGAGAGCCATTAACTACAGTGAGAGCCATTATCCACAAATGGAGAAAGCTTGGAACAGTGGTGAACCTTCCCATGAGTGGCCGGCCTATCAGAATTACTCCAAGAGCGCATCGACGACTCATCCAGGAGGTCACAAAAGAACCCTGTGGCATGACCTTAAACAGGCCGTTCATGCTAGAAAACCCTCCAGTGTGGCTGAATTAAAACAATTCTGAAAAGACGAGTGGGCCGAAATTCCTCCACAGCGATGTGAAAGACTCATTGACAGTTATCGCAAACGCTTGATTGCAGTTATTGCCGCCAAAGGTGGCGCAACCAGTTATTACGTTTAGGGGGCAATTACTTTTTCACATAGGGCCAGGTAGGTTTGGATATCTTTTTTCCCCTAATAAATGAAATCATCATTTAAAAACTGCATTTTGTGTTTACTTGGGTTATCTTTGTCTAATATTAAAATTTGTTTGAGGATCTGAAACATTTAAGTGTGACAAATATGCAAAAAAATAAGAAATCAGGAAGGGTGCAAATACTTTTTCACGGCACTGTAGGTAAAGGGTGATATTCTGAAAACTAATTTACGTACTTACTTTTATTATTTTGTTTAGGTTTATTTAATTTTTGTAATAATTAGTGTTTTATTTTTTTTTATTGTTTTGTTGTACATATATATATATATTTTTGTATACATATTTTTGATATTATATCATTATGTATTATATTTATTATATGTTTTTTTGATCATATTCACTTGATTTCTTTATTTGACCTTTTCTGCAAAGTGCTTTACAACTGTGTTTTGAATGTATTAATATATATAATGTATAATAATATAATATACTATACATTGATGCATAAGTCTAAAGTTTGAAAACAGGTTATGACCGTTTCATAACTGAGGAAATCATCTCATAAATGTACCAGACAGTTTAGCAGCTGTTATAGGCTGAAGGGTTTTTTGCTTGTAATTGGTGGTTCGATCTCCGTCGTCTTTCATCCACATTTTGAAGTGTCCCTGAGCAAGACACTGAACTGACCGAAATTCCTCAGTGTGTGTGTGTGTGTGTGCGTGTGTGCGTGTGTGCGTGTGTGCGTGTGTGCGTGTGTGCGTGTGTGCGTGTGTGTGTGTGTGTGTGTGTGTGTAGGAGAGCTTTGGTCAAAAGCATCAGCCAAATATTTGTACTGTAACACAGTATTGTAGATCACCAGGATTGTCTGTATCTTCCCAGCAGTAACGTCTTCCTGCCACAAGGTGTCGCCACTAACCCAGTTTAAAATCAAACAGACTGTAGACTGATGAAATGTGAACCAGCAGCCTGTTATTCAGAGATGAGACTTTACTAGCCAGTCACAGTTTATTATCAAACATATTTGGTGTCTGCTGCTGTTGTCCAGTCTAAATATGTCTTTGTCCCTCTCCTCACTCAGGGACAGAAGGCAGGGCTGCACCTGGACACCAACGGCGTCCCACAACCCAGCCAGTCAGTCACCGCTCCGCCCAACCTGCAGCCTTTCTTTGAAGACATGTCAGACAGTGAAAGCCAAAGCAACTTAATCTCATCTCTGAAGGTAAGACACCGCCCCCCTCCTCCTCCTCCGCCCCCGACAGTTCCCATCATCATGTCATCTCTACCGCTCAGGCATGTTGCCGACTTCATTAACTTTTTTCTCCTTGTTTCTTCTCTCTTCTCTTCTCTTTTCATTCCATCACTTCATCCTTACAGAGAGAGGAGGTGTGTCCGCCTTATGACCGGCACACACTGTTCACCCCTCCCTCTCCCAAACCCAACACCTCCCTTCCTACTCAGCGCTCCAAAGTACGTCCTCCAGCACGTCTTTTCTTTTCCATCTGTCCTTTAGTGTTGTTCTGTTTCTGTCTGCTCCTCCATTTTCCATCTTAGCTTCTCTCACTGAGCTGTGTGCTCATGTTACTGAACTGAAGGCAGTTGGAAAATTTGGGGCAGAGAGTTTGCGGTGGTGTTGGATTTACTGTGTGATAATGCTCGACTGTGAATACGTTTTCCATTTGTGTTTGACTTAAAAGAAAAAATGTTCAGGTATTTCACGGAATTAATTTCTGTTTCCTACTTACTGAAAACATTATGTGAAACGCATCTATGTATACCGGAGAGTGGTTGTAAACTTGTTGCATTCAGATGTGAGACATTTGCAGGTAGAAAAAGTGACGAAATACAAGGCATTAATATAGAAGCAAACAACTATTTGCTATGTAAAGATATAGTGGAGTAAAGTCTACCTGAGCAGAGAATGAAGTCACTCTCTCTGTGTGTGTTGTAAGCTCACGGCCGCCGCTCTTCACTGCTCTCATACGGCGGTTACTGCTGATAACAGCGTCCAAACCGACGGCATCATTGCAGAAGCGTAGCATCCACCCTCCAGTTACCCCCTTAGGTTAACACTGTTAGATCTGTCAGCACTTTTGCTGTTGTTTTCACTGTTAGCGGTGCTAGCACCGTTAGCTGCAAGCCACCGGCTCATCCGTCGCCATGATGAGAGCCATGCTGAGAGCCATGCTGAGGCAATAGAAATGCTCCCAATCTCGTATTTAGCACCTTTCTACATGCACTTTAGTTTTAGTTTATTTGCATACAGGCTATACAACAACATAAAACCAGACAATAGAACTAAAACAGTTGTATTATATTTGACCTTTTAGATTAGTACTTCCCAACGTGGGTTCCGCAAGATTAATTAAATTGTTTTTACTGTATGTTAACTGATTTTTAATACCATTATATCGAATAAAAAAGGCAACATTTACATTATCTACATTTTTATATTACATTTCCAAACATCTCCACACAAAAAACACCTCGTTAGCCAACATACATATTCAATATTTAAGTGACTAACACTGTGACTACACAGGAGGCGTAGCGTTAGCAGCATGTTAGCAGAGCACCCAGCAGCAGCTGCTTCAGTCCTGTCTGTGTCAACGGGATGCATTCAGGCACAGTGTTGAGTGTCGGTCACTTGCATTTTGGAAGCAGTCAGAGTCCAACACACAATCACTGTAGTTACGCGTGTAAAACAGAAACAAAAATAGAGTTGAAGTAGTCTGCGTAGACAGCTGGATTGGTTAATATAGAAAATTAAAAATGCGTCTGAATGTGTGCATGTTTTTTTGGTCAATGAAAACCTAAAATGTAAACTCATTTTGCTTTTGAACAGAGCAAATGAAAACAAATGTGTTGCATATTTATCTGCAAATGTGCACAGCAACATAAAACCGCTGACGTCCTTTCTTGATTGAGAATACATGTATATTATTTCACTTAATGTTGCTCTAAGTTCATATAGTTAAGTCAAGTAAATACTGTGTATATAGCCCAATATCATATACTTCATATGACGTGTGTGGGGAAGGTGGGGTGCCATGGAAAAAAATCACTAATCACTAAAAACTGCTGTGGTTTAAAACAATTTGGAGTTTGTGTTTTAGTGCATGTTTGTCTAATGTGGAGAAGCCAGTGGTGCTGTGTTTACATGTGTAATTGGTGGCTGAATTAAAAAAAACAAAATCTTCTTCTCTTTTAGCAAGAGAACGGCGTCAACAGCCAGCAGATGGACGACCTGTTTGACATCCTGCTCAAGAGTGGAGGTAATAAACTCAAACATTAAAGAGAAAGACATCATGAGTTTGTTGTCTCCTGTACTGATGACATGTTTTCTCTCTCTGCCTCTCCTTCAGAAATCCCCGGCTTCAAGGCCAACCCGGACCCTTCCCTCGCCCCTCTCCACTCCGACCCGCCCTCCCCATGCTCTCCCCCATCTCCCCTCCATCTCTCCCCTCCCACCCCCACCCCTACGGAGCCCCTCCTCTCCCCTCAGCCTTCTGTGGGAGAGCCCTGCACAGGCAGCGGACGCCTGGAAGACTTCCTGGAGAGCACCACCGGCGCCCCGCTGCTGGGCGTGGAGCCCGACGGCGGCCTGACGCTGATCGACGACCTCCACAGCCAAATGCTGAGCACGCCCAGCATCCTGGACCACCCTCCCTCCCCCATGGACACGTCCGACCTGGGCTTCTCCCCCCACTCTACGGGGCTGGACTTTGGCGACCCCACCCTAGACAGCATGGACTGGCTGGACATCTCGATGGTGGGGAGCGCCAGCGGGGGTAGAGGAGGAGGAGGCGGCGACGGAGGGACGAGTTTGGCCCCGCTGGTGCCGCACACTCCGCCGAGCGTCTTCTCCACCGATTTTCTGGACAGCCCGGACCTGCAGCTGCACTGGGAGTCGTGTCTGTAGCCCCGCTCACAGATGGACACACACTCGCTCACACGGTGTACAGACTCTGTCTTTATTTCATGCACATATAGAAACCTTTTCTATGCTGTCTCTACCACTGCGGGGGGTCACTGGCACATGCAAAACACACACACATTTACACAGTTTGCCCTGTCTTTCACTGGCTGTTACTGTATGCAGGATGAAATAAGCAAGGAACACAGAAGTTAAATTCATAGAAAGGACTTGAACTTGGTGGAACTGAAGTGGACTTTTTGAAACTTAATTCTATAGGGATCATACAGCAGACTGTTCAAGTCAATGCTGATAAAATCCCATTTCTTTCTAGATTAAAAGAGAATCAGCAGGAAGTTGTAGGTCACTGTAATACAATATTTCAACTCTTGGAAACGGTTTGACAGAGTAGAGCTGATGAGGGACTGTCTGTGACGTTTCCTCGGGCTCCTCCAGATAGCAGAGTGTGTGTGTGTCAGTGCCTCCTAAACTTTGCACTTATGCTGAATCTGATTGGTTTAAAATGGCGGGGGGGTGTTTGGGTCAACAGTCGAACCTTAACACTGTCTGAGGCTGAATGAAAGCCACCATGCGTAATGTCGATCAGCTGAGCCGTCGATGGGGTGACCTCGTCACCTCATCGTGGCAACCTGGACCCCACCCACACTAGTCAAAAAAACACAACCGTCATTGGTTGAAAGTTGCTTTTGAAATGAACCATATCAGTGGCAACAGTTTGAATTGAAGCCTCATTGGAGGTTGCGTATTATTGGTAACATTATGGTAGACCACTATGTATTGCTGTATATGGGGTGTATATTATCAATTGTCCATATGACTATTTTTCTTTGCTGGTTGCTTTAGAGTCGAGCTAGCCGGCTGGGGAACATAGGGTGAGGGCGGGGCTTCCAAAAAGACTTGGACCTTGTCATTTTTTAAAGAAAAAAAAGTGTAAAAAAATAAACATATTATAAAAACTCAAAAGATGTTTGTTTTTCTTTTACATGGTCACAACAGATGAACATATAAAATAAAAAGTGTCACATATGAGACAAAAAAAACAATAGGTTCACAAAGAGTTACATCTGCACTTGCTTTATTCATTACTTAATTATTTATTACTACTATCATTAATGACCTGCTCCCGTTATTTTAGGGTTTAAGTTGCCTTATCCTGGTGATAAAAAGAAAGACCACAAGAGGGAGCCATTGTAAAGAAATCTGTCTCAAACCATCATTTAGAAGCCATCTGGATGGTTAGATGGTCAGAACCAAACACAGGACAGATAACTGACAGTGGACATAAAAATGTGAAATTACCCCTTTTTAGATTATATGCTGGTATTTTATCTTTTATAGTTAAATGTTGAGAAAACAAAGGTTGGACCTGCATTTTTTGCATGCAGGAAAACTTCATTTGCTGCCATGATTTTTCTGCCGCTGTTCCAAAATCCAAAACATGACTTCCAACTTCAAGTTCGGGTGTCCCAGACACTCCAGAGTCTGAAGTTTGATTCCCTTACGACATACTATACAATGACTTTTTTCGACATACTATACCATGACTTTTTTTTTTTTTAAATTCGAAATACTATACTATGACTTTATTTTTTCAACATACTGTACTATGACTTTTTAAAAATGTTTTTACATACTATACTGACGTTTTTTTCGACATACTACGACTCTTTAAATTTTTCGACATACTATGACGTTATTTTTGACATACTATAACGTTTTTTCGAAATACTATACTATGACTTATTTTACATTTTTCGACATACTATGACTTTTTTCGACATACTATACTATGACCTTTTTTTTTTTTACATACTATGACCTTTTTTTCTGACATACTATACTATGACTTTTTTTTAACTTTTCGACATACTATACAATGACTTTTTAAAAAAATGTGGACATACTATACTATGACTTTTTTAAAAAAAAGTCATAGTATAGTATGTCCACATTTTTTTTTAAAAAGTCATAGTTTGATATGTTGACAAAAAGTCTTAGTATAGTCTGTGAAAAAAAAAAAAAAAAGTAATAATATAGTATGTCGAAACAATTTTAAACAGTCATAGTACAGTATGTCGTAAGTGAAAACACTCACAGTATGCAATGTTAAAAAAAGTCATAGTATAGTATGTTGAAAAAATAAACAAAAGTCACAGTATAGTATGTCGAAAAAATTCATAGTATGGTATAGTATGGCTTATTATGATCTCAATATACTATACTATGACTTTTTTTTTTACATAGTATCGAAAAAAGATAGACTATAGTTGAAAGGCTTTGAGGTAGTAAAACCTTACAAACAGAATGGTAGCCAGCAGAAATGAGCAGCAACATTGAAAACTTTGTCACTGATTTCTACATGTAATCAGATATAAATTACAAAAATCCCACAACTCTCACCAACAGGTAGAAGGTAGATGGACAATAAAACTGTCTCCCAGGTGTAGCAGATTCCATTGGCTGACATAACACTCCTGATCCCCTCTCTCTGATACACTACACTGCTTTTCCTCCTGAGATATCTACCTGTGGTCTCTACCAACCTGGAAGGGCACTCACACTCCCTTAATAAAGTAAAGTAATATATTTACAACCTATTAACCTTACCAATATTCCCATATAAACAATACACATAAACCTAATACAGATTAAATAAAAAGGAATAAAAAACTGGAGAAATATCAACCAAAAGACAACTTAACAAATAACCCTCTACCCACTGCCCTTACTCTTCCCTGGCTACTTGGTTTAGCCCAACAAGGTAACTGAAATCAGCTGGAGTCCTGTGGCTTCATTCTCAGGTGTGTGCCCACTGAAGACACGCCCCCAGAAGTAGACCTCAAAGAGAGAGTGCTTAGAGGAGTTCACCAAAATAAAAGCACAACATACGTAATAACATGAACTTTCTGTAGTAGTCCGTTTTGTCGAACTTTACACAGTCCTCCCACTCAGAAAATGAAGCTGACACTTCCTTTTGCACATGACAAGCTGTATACAGAATGCATCAGTTCATGTTAAAAGAAAATCTTAAAGGGACTGTTTGTAACTTTTTAAGCGTATAAATGTATCCCATGCGCGCTCGCATATGTGCTCGCGTGTGGCCAGAGTCTCTCCTCCTCTGCCTGCTTGCCTTCACTCACACAGCGCGCGTTCTCGCTGTTTCGCTCCACCTCTAGACGTGAACGCGCGCTCACTCCACACTGCAGAAGAGTTAGTTTAGCTCTGAGAGTATCTAGTGAATGTACAGTGGATGTTTGTGCAGAAATAACTGCTGCAGCTCCTCCAGATCAACAGAGGTTTCCCGTGTCTTGTGAAGTGACGGGGCTCCGCAGTGAGAAACATTATCGCCTCCGTCCGCGTGCCGGTGTCTCCCTCCGGCCGCGGTCGGGAGGCGATAACGTTTCTCTTCCTGCTTCAGCCCCGGCACCGACCCGCTTTTGCTGAGGCAGGAAAAGCCAACACTATGATCAGCAGTGATTCATGGAGAGACCTTCGTCTGGTCAGCTAACATTACTGCCAAGCAGGTGAAATATAGAGTGATATTGTGCTTTTAGCTGACGTGTGTCGCCTCACTGTTTTGAGCGATGCTCGTTCATGTCTATTCAGAGCGAGCAAGCGCGAGCCCGACGCTGACTTTCGTTGACTTAACGGCCACAGGTGACAAGTTACAGTTACCTTTAAGGGTGAGTATTTTATATGTTTCATTAGGAACTGTACGAAATATTGAGGTGAGGAGGGTCAGGTAGCTGAATGTTATATTAAATTTAACAAAAAAACAGACCCTCCCCAGCATTGTTATATTTTCTTTGGACCCTCCCCTCTACTTGTGTACAAAAAAATGCAATACCCTCCCACAATAGGAATATGGTGTAAGAGGTAAATAAAAAAAAAACTCTCCCCTTTGTTTTCTTGTTTTCCTGGTTGTCATCTTTAGTTATTTCCTGCAGGTACAGTAGAGTATGATAATAGAAAAGTTGTCTGTGATCTAAAACATCAGAGGTGAATGTCAGGGTTGTCTTTCTAGTACCATCATTTTGCTGCAGCGAAATCCTGCAGGGAGAAATCCCTCGACGAAAAGAGACTCATTTCTACCCACAGACCAGAATTAAGGGGAGACGTGTCAGTAATTAGAGAGCTCTTGTTTTGAACAGTGAGGGTAAAGTGACCTCTTCATCATCCCCTCCACTATCTTTTCTTTGCAACACCGTATTGAAATCGAGCCCTAATGCCCTGTTTGACTCGCTCACTCCCTTCAACCAGCCTTTCAAGTCTCACTCAGCCAGCCCCTCATCATCTCTCAAAGACCCTGACGAGCCCTCGGTAGATCACAAACACACACACACACACACACACACACACACACACACACACACACACACACACACGCAAACACACGCACACACACACACACACATAGATATTCAAAGCATAGCACGCAAACATGCAACCAGCTCAGTATGCTCTTACAGATTCACGTCACACACACACACAGGTCACAGCACCTCCCCAGTGCCGCATCAGCACCATCTCTCTCTCTCTCTCTCTCTTCAATACACAGAGCTGATAAAAGTCCCGAGGCCATGCCACTAATTAACTACAGTGAGCTCCAAAGGGCCGCAGCGCCACAAGGGCTAAAGATCTCCTCTGTATTCCACACTGACAGGAGCCCGCCACGCATGATTGTTAATCACACGTGCTCAGAAAACCTTTTATCACCAAAATGTGAACACTGGGACAATGAAAAGAAAATGGCATTTTGCTAAACAAGACTGCCATCTTTGCTGATTTGTTTTTGATGATTTTCTTCCAGGCTGCTTCCCATAAAGGGATGGTCAGCCGTTTTGGGAAATACTGTCCTGCCGAGAGTCAGGTAAGAAGGTCGGTACCACTCTCGCGTGGTGTGTGTGTGCGTTAAACCTGCAGTAGGCAGAATGTTTTTGGCATCATTGGGCAACAATCCCATAATAACCTTTCAGCATATTGTAATTCAAGTGTTCTGAGAGAAAACTAGACTTCTGCTCCTCCTCATGGCTCTGTTTTCAGGCTTTAAAAAATCAAGCCTGTGACGGAAGACTTTGGCCAATCACAGGTCATTTCAGAGAGAGAGAGTGTTCCTATTGGCTGTTCATTCAACGGAGGCAGCTGTCAATCAGAGAGGAGCTAAAGAGCCGCATGTGGCTCCGGAGCTGCAGGTTGCAGACCCCTGTACTAGACAAACAATATATTAATCAAGATGAGTTGAAGTGCATTTTGTAGTCATCATCTTTACTGTCTTTACTGTTGATGTGCAGTTTTGTATCTGGTGTACACTGTAGGGGCCAATCAGATCCTGTGTTACCCGTTACTGAGCAGAAAAGTTGCACAAAACCAAACCTGAACATGCATGACTTTGTACTCGTTTGTCTGTACTGTGTTTCACGGAGAGCAAATGTTTCTCGTCATGCCTCCGTCTCCCTCTTTGTGTGAAGTCGTATGATGTGAGAAGAGCAGTCAGGTTCGGGTGGATCCTGCTGCGACCGAAGGGCCTTTGATAGCAGAGGATGTGAAGGCTGACATTTGCACGGGCAGGGGGAGACGGAGAGGGAGTGGGGGGGGAAATCAGGGAGGGAGGAGGGCGCTGAGAGAATAGCAGGAGTGTTTTGTTCTACACCTGTTTGTTTGAAAGACAAGAGAGTACGTGGGCAAAAAAGACAGAGAGCGAGACAGCCGCAGAGGAGGGCGGGCAAATAGTGCAGACAAAACATACAGTCACTTTGAGCTCGCAAACTAAATGCTCTGATCCACCCTCTGAATATCATTCAGAATAATTACAGTCCTCTATTATCTGTGCTGATAATTTGTAGTGTGACTGTTACGGGAGAGGAATACCATAAACAACTTATAACAATAAACAGCTTCAGAACAATAAAACCTTCAAAGTCTCATAGAGTTGAATCAATACCTCTTAGAAAAGGCTTGAAAAAAAAATGGCTTGAAAAAAAAAAATGAAAATTAAGCTTAATAAAGATTTGTGGCAGTGCTACTGATCTGACTAATCTATATTTTTATATTATCAATGCAGCAGAGGGTAAAAATGGAGCAAATATGATTAAAAAAAAGTCATTTTTATAAAACGGTCACTATATCCTGACAGTAGTGCATGAGACAGGCCTCTGTGCCTCTTTGTCCTCCGGTGTCCTCCAGCGTTCCCAATGGCATCTGCAAGATTTCACAGACCGGAGGAAAACAACCAATCAGAGTCAATCAATCGCAAACTCCGATCAAACAGTCAAACTAGGCAGCGCTGATCAAATATGAATCAATATTCTGTTACTGTAATGTCTATTTCTCACCTCAAATGTTTTCAGAAACATCATGCAGTGTACTGTTTAGCTGTAAAACGAGAAAGTTTGTGACCGGGCAGCCACGTTGAGATCAGATGAAGAAATACCAAGCACCGCCCACCAGCCGGAGCACAGCCAATAGGAACGCTGTCTCTCTGAAATGACCTGTGATTGGCCAAAGTCTCCCGTTACAGGCCAGATTTATTTTAAAGCCTGTAAACAGAGCCATGAGGAGGTGCAGAAGTCTAATTATCTCTCAGAACACTTGAATTACAATATGCTGAAAGGTTATTATGGATTTTTGGCCCATTGATGCCAAACTCTGGCAACTCTGCTGTTCCACTCAGCTCTTTGGAGCATTCTAGCGTCTTTCAGCTCATTATTTTGGTTTTACGGCCCACAACTTTACTTTACTGTTCTGGTTCACTCTCACAGCTCTCATCAGCGCCATTTCCAGCCACAGCAGGCAGCGGTTTTCAGCGAAGATGCTTTGATTAACCCAATTGCACTACCAGCTCGGCACAAAATGAAAGACTATCAAAGTTAGCAACTACCTGCTGAACACAACAGTGGTGCTGTCTTCATGCGGGCTGTTCTCATACCCTGTCCGTAACTATACCTACGTAAAAGTAATGCACTGTAATTTGTATATATATCCCACAAAATCAATTCATATGTAATCTACGTAATTGTGAACCAGGAAAGAGCAACAAAGGCAGTATAGGCAGGAGGTCAGGGTGGATGGGCGGGTCAAAAAACACCAGACTTTTGCCCGGGAGACCGGTGTTTGTATCCCGTGTCAACATTGATTTTTTTTCTCACGCAACTTCCGTACTTAAGTTACGACACTCCCCGAGTTATTTTAACCCAAACCACAATCTTTTCCTAAACCTAACCAAGTAGCTTTGTTGTCTAAACCTAACCTTGTTGTTTCCTGTGAAGACAGAAGTTTATTTTGAAAAGACTGGAGCGGAAATTGACACGAAACACAAAAAATTAGGAATAACTTTCCGTAAGACATCATGCGAACCGTTGTGTGAGAATCTTATTGCTACAATCTGCTGTTCACATTTTATGTTCATGTGTTAAAAAACTCAGTGGAACACCTATGGTCATTTCAATCAATATTTGTATTTACGATATTAAAGTCGAGCTTAAACACATACTGCACGGAGCACTGAGATTTTCTTCATGCTGTGTCTCTTTTAAAAGTAAGTGAGCTGTGGTGTTTGTGTGGTGTTTTTTTTGCCCTGGGGCCAAATGATTGAGATGCAAAAACAGCATTACGAGTGAAAAAGAATATTTGATCCGTTTGTGGGCTGCATTTTCAATTCATATCAAAGTCAATATGAAATAACTGGATTTTATCCAGATCTACCTGACGTGTTAACCTGGGTGGGATGATACTGGCCTTTGGGAAGGGCGGCCGCACTCCCGGTTGACCAGTCACTATGTAACTGAGGTCTTTTAACATAACCTTGGGACTGCTAAACTGTGTAAGGGAGAGTTACGCAATGCCCCGTGTTGGCCTGGTTTACAGGTTTTTGGTTTGAACCTCCACAGGGATGGAGAGTGGTGAAGCAGAGAGATAAAAAGATGGTTTACCTGTTTTTAAAAATGTGCAATATTGTAGTTCAGGTGAAAGTCATGAGCTGCAGAAGAGGTTTGTGTGTGATAAAAAGTATGTTGACTATGAACGATGAAGCATGAATGTCAAGTTAGGCGCAATGGCCCTCTGTGTCAGTTTCATTCTAGATCAGTGGATCTTCATTAGCATACCGGAGGTGTCAGACAGTTTGACAAGTAGCCCATTGGAGCCAACTAGTGTCATAAGACGGATATTAGACGAGAGGTTTGATCAGAAACTTCATATTCACAACGGAAAAAAGCGCTCTATTTCTATCTATCTACTGGTCATTTCATTACAATAAACAGGTTTGGTAGTTCATGTTTCTGTGTCTGTGTCATTGATCTGATACGGGATCAGCGCACAATACTCAATGCACGTGATGAGAGCGCAACATGAAAGTAGGTTCATCGCAATGGAAGCATCAATTAATTGACCGCTTCAGCCCAAACAGCCCTGAGCTCTCAGTTTAATTGGAGGGAAGCGTTAGTTCAGACGCTTGACGAGAGCGACAGAACAGAGACGTGATCAGGCCGATTGGACTGGGAATCAGTTACATTAATTAGAACAATGGTAGTACGGGGATCGTGGGTACAGTAACTGTCTTATAATGCAGTCTGAAATCTGAAGGAACTATTTCACTTTCAGTGCTGAAAGTAACATGTTATAAATAATTAAATGTTCAAAGTACAAGGCTCACGTGTAGCAGCACTAGATGATCCTTCTTGTTGTGTGTGTCTTGTTGTAGCAAAGATTTAATTACATTCAAAAAATATGATTCCAGTTAATGATGACTTGGGTTTTATTTTGAACTGACTACGTTCTCATTCCCAGGGCGCCAAATATCGATGCTTTGTCATGGCCGTCAGCGTTTGATACCACCGCACAAGGCACCCATTAGCGTGGGAATGGAGGCTGATGGGTCCATCAAACACAGGGCTTTCATCCAGGAGACCGCTGTTCGTGTCCCGTATGTTATGTTTCCCTTTCGCTTTACAATCAGCTGATCGTTCGAGTCCCATTTCCACAATGTCCAGTCCCATTTTCACTGTACAAACGTAGTCATTTTAAGCCCAACTGTGTTTTTTTTCCTAACCCTAACTAAGTGTTTTTGTTGCCTAATTCTAAGCAACTGTTTTTGTTTAATTCACAACATTAAGCACGTATTTATTGCGAGCAAAAAGTGACGCCATGGGGTCTGACAAAGGGTCAGTATGTGATGAGTTGGGATGAGAACGTGTTGGTATATCTGAGCGCCATCACACAGTTTGAGCAGAAGCAGAACAAATCCAAGCGCAAGCACGGGCTATTTGAGTGCGAGAACAGGGTTTTGAGGGAAAGCGTTACACAAATCTGAACGTCATGCTCTCAAATTGAAAGACCACGCTCTTGAATAAAGATTGGAAAAAAGCTTCGTAAGGAATATTCTGAGAGGTTAGTTATAATATTATATGTTTTGTACTTCCTCTTGTAAATATCTGTATCATCTATAGGTGAAAGTAAACATGCTATTTTGAAAATGATGATGACAATGTTGTTTTGTAAATTTAGCATCTATGCTGATTAGCCAGTCAGATGACAGATCACTGGAGTGAAACAACCTTGATGAGGGCAAGATAGACGGAAACGTGAAGGTGACTAAAGCATGGTGTACTGGAGGAGAGTTGTCAGAGTGTTTTGGGGTCGTGTTTTCATAGTTTCATCATTCCTTTCCGTAATAATAATATATTCGCTAAGTTAATTGCTGAGATGTCAGCTGAAACATTCAGAAACACTAGCAGTAAGATGTTCAAACAGGTTTTATACGAACCACCAGGTCTTTGAAACCTATTTTGAATAGAAAACAAAAGCAAAGTGTAAAATTATCACTCAAACTGTCCTTCATAAACATCCAGAACAGTCTACAGACTGACTCCCTGGTTCTACCTGTAAAGAGGCATTTTGAGTCATCCTTTATATCTCCTACCTTTCGGCTATAAGCCCTAGTAGATCGCATGTATTGGTCAGGCGTTGCACAGTGTTTCCATGATGTTTATGTATGAGTGTAAAATAAGACATTCTCTTGTAGCCAGGTTAAAGGGTTATACGAAGTGATTTACCAAAGGTTAAGATATACAATGACCTTATACAATTATGTTATACACTGGTGAGTTTTTAACATGTGCCATAATCCATTCATCCATTATCTTTAACCACTGAGGTTAGGCTCAGGGTCGCAGGGAGGGCTGGAGGCGGGTACGGGTGCACCCTGGACAGATCGCCAGACTATCACAGGGCTGACATATAGAGACAGACAACCATTCACGCTCACATTCACACCTATGGGCAATTTAGAGTCAATGTAGAGAACCTGCATGGCTTCGGACATGCAAACTCCACACTGAAGGGCCCCAAGTCGGGTTTGACCCCGCGACCCTGTGCAGCCCTGCCATAATCCTATAGGTTGATATACCTCAGGCAACCTAAGCAGCCAATCTTGATAAGAGTTGTGAGCTTTGTTGGAAGCATGAATAGTGAATGACTTGTGGAACTGGGAGAGAGAGTGGTCGATCTCTCCTGACTTCTGTCTTGTGCGTTTTATTTCTGAGTATTCTCAGGTACATTTCCACAATATTCCATACTGTAGTTTCCTTCTGTATAATGATATTACAGACATTTACAGGCTCTTGTAATTGTTCTTACAAATAAGGTGGTTTAGACAATAATCTGGCTAAACTGTTGGTTCATTTCCAGTCTGTCTGTGTTGCCCCATCTGACTTAGTTTGTAGCAGTGTCGCAAGTAGTTTGGTGAGAGCAATACTGTAAAAGACAGAACTGATGGACAAAATAGAGCGCCCTCGTAGCCAAACGGTTACAGCACATGATGCCTCGCAATGACCCCCAGTTTAATCTGGCCAGAGACCTTTGTTGCATATCCCTAACACACCCTCTCTCTCCCATTGTTTCCTTGTTGAAGTTGGCAGATGTGAAATCATCCTGGAGGACAACAGGTTGTGGGAATTATGCAAATTAGGAGAAGTTGAACATGAATCACATTTTCGTTTATATTGTCCATATTATGATGAGTTAAGAATATTTATTTTAAATGAAATGTGTGTTCAAAATCCACAAATGTTTTGGTGCACTGGCGATGACAGAATGGAATGGCTATTTAATTTTAATGCTTATAAGTTGGCTATCTTTGTTTCTAATGCTTGGGGGAAAACGTCAGGATGGTTTATTTGTTTAGTATTATGTGTAATTTATGTTGCGAGTCTGGTTTCTGTCTCTTTTAAGGCTTACAAGACTCTTCTGAGTCTTGTAAGCCTGTTAGGGCTGGGTATATTATTTAAGCAATAAATCAAATTAATAATAAATAACACACTGTCAACTGTCAAATAAAGGCAAACATGCCACAAAAAAAAGAAATGATGGGCAAACTATGAAAATAAGTTTTTATTTTTTGGGGAAATTAATTTAAAGTATCCCAGTGAAATATTTCATGACAATAAATATCTTATTGCTAATGATTGTTGCTTTTGACAGACATATTCATACAAAAATGGAAAGCCCCGCACCTCATCTGTTCAAAGTGGTCGTCGTGTGAATACAATCAAAAGCACTGGTGATGGATAGAGAGGAGCAGCGGCAGTGAAGAACTGATTGTTTCAGGATTAGTGGAGGAAAGATGGCTCTTTAAAAAAGACACAGTTCTGGGTGAAACTGGATCGGTGGCCTGGGAGTGATGATGAGGGGTAATAGGTATCGTTACCATGCAGCCAATATAATGACAATCAACCCCAACATCCCTGAGAGACTGGATTAAGTGAGAAAAGTGGAAAAAACATAGTGGAGCGTGAGATGTGTATGAGACGAGGGGAAGGCGATACAGATATATAGATATAAATAAAAACAAGGAGCAGCAGCAGCGAGAGGAGACGAGAGCGGCGCCAGAAGAACAGGGAGAGCCAGTGGAGACCCCAGAGAGGAGGAGAGAAGAGCTGCAGCGTTGTGGTGTGTTGTTCACTGTGATTAACTCCAGAGAAAGACGCCTGCTGGAGGACTTACCAAAATAGCTGCTCCCTATTAAAATCAACTACTGCGCCTGCCACTCACCTGGCTGCTGCTTAGCATTGCAAATGTACACGACAAGACGGTACATCACAGCGTCTATAGGAAGCCTGATGCGCAGTCAGGAAGAGTTTGTCCTTGTTCCGGTGATATCCAGTGGGGGACGCAAAGGTGAACATGTACTATCTTTGATTTAAAGGTGGTACGTGTGGAGTATTAACAGTGATCTGTCACTAAACTCATCTCCAGTCATTAATGTCATAGCTGAGAAAAGGGGCTGTTCTGCCTCTATTGCTGCATTTTAAAATGTGAATCAGATTTTGGGGGAAAAAATCATAGATTGTATATAAGAAGTAGATGTAGTCACCGTGACCCACTGGTTTGTGGACTCCATCTTGGTTTTTGGCCGTCGCCATCTTGGTTTTTTTTTGCAACCAGGAAGTGACAGGAGAGGGTGGAGCTAAGTACAACCGAACACTGAATAAGACATTTTTAGGCGACCAAAAAAGGCTATACTTAACTTTCATGCACTGACAACACACTGTGAAAGGTTAAAGTTGTAAGACGAAAACACAGAAAATACCCAGACAGGACAAACGCCGTGGTAACGACCTGTCAATCACAAGGTAGCCACGCCCTAAAGCATCCCCTGCTTTATGGTGTATTTTACTTTAAGGCGTTTGCACACCAAGTTCGTATTTTTTGTCCGAAATTGTTACACGTTTACAAATAAATACGACTTCATGTTGTGTCAATCACGCTCACATGCCACTCCGTCATTAAAGTATTCGGAACAGGTTTGACTTTCTGCGTTTTTTCGCATCCGTAAAAAGCCAAAAGAGGAGCCAGCATTTGTGCAAACGTCATCATCCGTCATTGATAAACATTCACATCGTCTCCCCGCACAAAGCACTATACGATAAACAAATAAAAGACTTCAGAGACGCAGAATTTAAAGATAGATTGAGGCAGGTGATTGCGGAACAGCTCGGAATCGGGGATGATCACAAAATAAAGGATATACAAAAAATAAGACAGTAGTGATTGTACTCTAGGCAGCTAAACAATAGCTTCTTGCTAACGTCATTCAGTCATTAGCCCCGTTGGGACAAGCGCTATCCATTGCACCCTTGTAATTAATTCAGTATTTTCTTGTATTGCGAATTTTCGCAACAATTATTATAATAAAACAAATCACATTCAGTGTGCAACGTTTCTGTGCTTAACGTTTTTTATCGAATGACGGATTAAAAAAATGCATGCAAAAAATACTGACTTTGTGTGCAAAGACCTTACATGAGACCATAATTTACTAAATGAACATCATGTTGTATTGAAGAAGACTTGAAACTAGCAATTGAGACAATAAACTCATGTTTACAATGTTTACTGAGGTAATAAATCAAGTGAAAAGTAGGTTCATTTTCTCATAGTCAGACTTCTTTTTGCAACCAAAGGAGTCGCCCCCTGCTGGCTATTAGATAGAATGCAGTTTTAAGGCACTTCAGCATTGGCTTCACTTTTCAGACCCGGAGGTTGCCGCCTGGGAAAAAAATTTGTTGCAGTTCTTTCAGAGTAGGCTTCTCACAATGGAGGCATGAGGCCAATGAAAAAGATTAAAAAAAAAAAAAAACACACACATTTTACTAATGATCCTCTGTGTGTCAAGAAACAGCACTGTTTGTGGAAATGTGAGAGTTTTACGGAGACGTGGGTAAAAAATTCAGACACTAATGCTGGTTAGAAAAGGGCTGGCTGTAATCCTGCCTTCTGTTCATATTGGCTGTGAAGAAATCCCTTCATGGCATGATTCCTATATAAGAGATGGGGGACAAAATCCACAGTTCTGTGCAACAATCAATTGTTAAATTAATCTGAAGCTCATATGAAGCCTCAACAGTCTGAGTAAGACAAATCAAGTGGGAATCTTCCAAAGATACGGTCTTTATAGTACAAGAGTCCCTCTGTCTGTTTCCCCTGACAGTGTTTTCTTGCTGAGCCACAGTGGGGGGGGGGATTTCTCACTAAGAAAAATATGATTTGGAAGATGTCCACTTTATTTTAACTAACCCAGCCTGCTGAGGCCTCATATAGTGAATTTGACTCAACTTCAGAATGCATTTGAACTTTGGATTTTGCCCCCGCATCTCTTACACTGGAATCATGTTATGAAGGTATCTTTTTGCCAGTACGAACACGAGGAACAATCAATGCTTTACACATCAAAGTTTGTTTACAGGTCTTGGGGAGTACTGTACTACGCATGCAACAAAAGTTATAAAGCCCTTTGTGTGGCTCCAGAGGGAGCTGAGTGGGGCTGAAGACTACAAGTCTGACCCCTGTAGCCCACTCCTCATCTCTGCTCGAGGCTATATTCAGAATAATTCCATCCAAAGTCCGACTAAAACTGAAACTAACACAAAATAGCCTCGAGAAGTTAACATTTCCATTGCTGAACATTGATTATTTGTAAAATTCTACCATATTCACTGAAGAAAAGCTGCTCTGTATTGCATCCAGTGGGCAACATCCTGGTCTGGGAAGTGAAGCCAATGCAAAGTGCCTTAAACTTGCATTCTATCTAATAGCCAGCAGGGGGCGACTCCTCTGGTTGCAAAAAGAAGTCTGATTGTATAGAAGTCTATGAGAAAATTAACCTACTTGTTACTTGATTTATTACCTCAGTAAACATTGTAAACATGAGTTTATGGTCTCAATCGCTAGTTTCAAGTCTTCTTCAATACAGCATGATGTTCATTTAGTAGATTATGGTCCCATTTCGAATCAAATAGACCATAAAGAAGGGTATGCTTTAGGGCGTGGCTACCTTGTGATTGACAGGTCGCTACCACGGCGTTGTCCGGTCTGGGAGTTGACCGTATTTTCATCTTAGAACTTTAACTCTTTCACAGTGTGTTTTCAGTTCATCAAAGTTAATTGTAACATTTTGGTCGCCTGAAAATGTCTTATTCAGCATTCGGTTGTACTCATACTTGCCAACCCTCCTGATTTTCCCGGGAGACTCCCGTTTTTCATTGCCCTCTCCCGGTTTCCACCTAGGGTCATAATTCTCCCGTTTTCTCTCCCGATTTGTGGCAAATTTACACACTTTTTTTCCTTTTCATTATCTTAACCTGTTTCTGGCACTGTACAGCGTGTATTATCCCTACTGTTTCCACCCGGATGACGATAGAGCTACACAAAATGTTGTTTCCCGACTCGCCGGTTGGTTCAGCACACATCACAGCGTGTAGCGCCCAAAGTTGGGCTTTGCTAAACAAAGCAAAAAGCTGTCGTTGCATGGCGCAAACCGTTGGAAATTACGCGTTGCAGAGTGCAGTAGTGCACTTGTCACGTTGTGTCTGAAAGAGCCTTCAGTGAGTGAGAGAAGGAGATAGAAATGGAGAGAGCTAACTGATAGAAATACTCAAGCAGGGGCAAAAAACTGATGAATATTAGTTTATGCTAGATATTCACACGCCAAGTTTACGTCAGAGAGGCAAATTATTTAGTTTTTTTTCCTGATAATTAAATGTAAAATTAAAAGCTTAACATAAAAATGCTGTTGCAGTGTACTTAATATTTTGCTATTTTCATTGTTTTAAAGTAAAAAAAGTCTCTGAAAGTAAACATTTTTTTATTTTCAAGATCTCAAGGTTGGCAAGTGTGGTTGAACTTAGCTCCACCCTCTCGTGTCACTTCTGGTTGCAAAAAAACAAAACGGTGACTGCCAAAAATCAAGATGGCAACAGCCAAAATACAGAACTCGAGGCTTCAAAACGGCAGCCCACAAACCAATGGGTGACGTCACGGTGATACGTCTACTTCTTATATATAGTCTATGGTTGCATCACTATAATAAGGTCGTGACCTGCTGCATGTACACACAGTTTAAAGTTACCTGATTTTTGGGTGCATGTAAACCTACTGAATGAATTACTAATACTGTCACACACACACACACACACACACACACACTGCATGAGAATATGTTTTCTGAGTTTTAGACAGAAGCAGCAAATCTCGCGACTGGAGTTTCTGAAGCTTTTCCGATTTTTTGCTTCTTCACTTTTTCATTCCTCATCACAATGTGCTCTGTCACAGATATCAAAGCTTTGCATTCATCCACTAAGCCATCTCTCATTCTTCTGCTAGATTTTCTCTCATGTACCAAATTTCTCAACTTCCTCTCACGAGTCGCATTCATTTGCGTTTTTTGCGTTCCTTTTACGTCTTTCCTTGTGAGGACGAGATTTCATTTAGGACTGTCCAGATGAGGCCCTCTCCTAATATTCCCATTAAATTGACTCTTTACACTATAAATAACACAGCTACAAATAAATACTGTATGCATTTGTTCCATTTTTAATCCAAGATGCCATTTATATCTCTGCCAGACCAACACACACTGCCCAGCCTGTGCCTGCCAAAAACAAAATTCTTCTGCTCTGACATAAAGAAGCCCTGTGTTTGTCTGATGTAATGGGGAGCGTTGACACCATGACCTTTACGACTAGAGGTTAGAAAAGTCTCTGGCTGAGTAGAAATCGATGGCTTGACTTCATCAATGGATTTTGTGTCTCATGTTGTAAGGTTGAGTTGTCTACTTTTCCCCCCCCTCTGACATTCAAGATTAAACTTTTGTTGATCCATGTGAGGAATCTCAGCAGTTGAATTCATTCATCTCTCCGTCTCACACTCAAAAACATACCAGAGACCTTCAGCTCAATGACATCACTGAATATGTGTACTGTATACGGTGTGATGTGTGACTGCTAACAATGTATTTTCTGCAGAACTGTAAAGCAACTGTAATGCACCTCTAGCACCCGTAGATGAATCCTCCCAGCTCATTAAAATGTATTTTTATAACTTTTCTTTACTCCTTGCTTTTTTCTTCTTCTTGTGCATCTAAAATTATCCAAATGAAAAAAAACAGGAGGGAAGTGGCATAAACTAAGCCCTGCAAGTAGGCATAGCTTTGTTTTATTTGACTATAAAGTAACGACAGGGGCAATACACTAGAAAAATCTATTATATATCCATTATACTATAATATCATACACTGTATCAAAGAGAGTGAAGCTACTGTTGGGGTTAATTGATTAAACCTTGTTAAAGCTGTTGTGCTGTTCAATTATTATTTTTTTATATTAGTTGAAATTCTCATTACATCCCAACAGCAATTCATAAATCAAATGCTCTAACAAAAAAAAAAAGGAAATCTGGTATCTGTTACTGTCGCAGAACCGTAATAAGTCGCACTCTGCCCGTGCACTCATTGAACGTCATTGGAGTCTTCCACAAGCTGCCAGCTTGACAGCTGTGAGTACTAACAATAGCCATGTTTGTTGATACGTTCATCATGATAATTTTGGGGGAGTAGCTTTGGAGGGAGGCCTGAAGCGACGGATTGTCAGTGATGCCGACTTGACGACCTGCTCGCTAGATTTAGGGACGTTTGGAGCTGCTAGCTACTTTCATTGGAGAAGAGTTGGCAAAAACTGGACTGTGTTTTTCGGTTGGATCATTTTTAAAATCTAGCGTACTCTTCGCTCGTTTCTCTGCCTTTTGAACACATGATCAATAAGAAGCATGGCTAGTTAACATTACTGTCATCACATTCAGTTCATAACCTCACCAGGCTTCACTGTGCTCTTCCAAAATGTGACTTGGTCCAGTAAATCAGCTAGGCAGTGTATTTGGTCAGCAGCCTGCACTCGGTGAGCCCTCTGAATTCCTGGGTTATTTCCATTTTTGCTGAATCTTTCCAGAGACAATCACTATGCATGTAATAATATATATTATTTTAACACCATCAGATCACCTCCTAGGTTTTCTTGCCACGCTAGCAGCATGGCTCTATGGATGCCAATGTCTGGTGGTCAGTCGGTCGGTCCACCACTGTTGTCCAGGCTGAAATAACAACTATTGGATGGATTGCAATTAAATTTGGTACAGACATTCACGTCCCCCATAGCATGAATTGTAATAACTTTGGTGATTTGTTTGAACTTTTCATCTAGCTCCAACGTCAGGTCAAAAATTTCAATTTGTCCAATATCTTATCCCCAAATGCATGCTAACCTAATGAAGATCCCCAGAACCCCTGCTTTGGTTTTGAAATCCTCCTTATTTTTAAGATCTCAAGGTTGGCAAGTGTGGTTGAACTTAGCTCCACCCTCTCGTGTCACTCCTGGTTGCAAAAAAACTAAATGGTGACTGCCAAAAATCAAGATGGCGACAGCCAAAATGAAGAAATCTCATCACTGACCTGCTGCATGTACACACACAGTTTAAAGTAATCTGATTTTTGGGTGCATGTAAACTTACTGAATGAATTACTAATACTGTCACACACACACACACTGCCTGAGAATATGTTTTCTGAGTTTTAGACAGAAGCAGCAAATCTCTCGACTGGAGTTTCTGAAGCTTTTACGGTTCCTGCTTCTTCACTTTTTCACTCCTCATCACAATGTGCTCTGTCACAGATATCAAAGCTTTGCATTCATCCACTAAGCCATCTCTCATTCTTCTGCTAGATTATCTCTCATGTACCAAATTTCTCAACTTCCTCCCACGAGTCGCATTCATTTGCGGTTTTTGCGTTCCTTTTTACGTCTTTCCTTGTGAGGACGAGATTTCATTTAGGACTGTCCAGATGAGGCCCTCTCCTAATATTCCCATTAAATTTCACCTTTACACTATAAATAACACAGCTACAAATAAATACTGTTTCCATTTCTAATCCAAGATTCCATTTATATCTCTGCCAGACTAACACACACTGCCCCGTCTGTGCTGTCCTAATACAAAACAACATTGTTCTGCTCTGACATAAAGAAGCCCTGTGTTTGGCTAATGTAATGGGGAGCGTTGACACCATGACCAGTTATGACCTGATATTGGCATCCCCATCAGCCTCAGCTGTAGTTTGTGTTAAATGCTACTTAGCAAACATTGCTAGCATGGCTAAAGACTCTCAGTCTTGTTTACACAAAATATGATTATCGGTCGAAATTGAAGATTTTTAACCAGGCAGTCATCACAGTAGCAACATCTTAATATTTTGGTTAAAGATGTGGTCTAAAAGGCATAATTTTATTCCCGTTAAATGCATCAACATATCCTCATACAACGGTTGGTATGATATCTTACGAAAAGTTATTCCTCATTTTTTGTGCGTTCTCCTACGAATGTCCAGCAACACGTGTCATCTTCCACTTGTTACATGCATACAGTCTTTTCAAAATAAACTTCCGTCTTAACAGGAAACTACTTAGTTAGGTTTAGGCAACAGAACTACTCAGTTAGGTTTAGGAAAAGATCGTGGTTTGGGTTAAAATAACTATGGAAGTGGCGTAACTTAAGTACGGAAGTTACATGACAAATAAGTCAACGTTTGGGTTAAAATAACTACGAAGTGGCATTAAGTACAGAAGTTTCGTGACAAACCTTCTGGTTTCACTTGGGACACAAACAGCGGTCTCCTGGGTGAAAGTCCAGTGTTGTTGGATCCATCCATCCACCCCGACCTCCTGCTTACGCTGTGTTTGTGTGTTAGTGATTAAATATAAAATTATATCGGATATACAAATTACAGTGCCTAACATCTCGTAGGTCAGGGGTGCCCAATACGTCGATCGCAATCTACCGGTCGATCGCAAAGGTAGTGTGGGTAGATCGCATGGCATTAAAAAAAAATTAAAAAAAAAAAAAAAATTAAAAAAAATTAAAATATAGACGTCAGCTTATCAGAGCAGATTGAGAACTGTCTGTCAGAGTTTGACAGACGCTTTCAAGACTTTGTTTTACTGGAGCCAGTCGCTACATTCATGTGCTACCCTTTTCGGGAAGATGCTGAGGCTGATTCACTCGCATCAAAAATTGCAACACTGTTTCACCTGAACTCATCTGGAGTGGAGGATGAGATTTTGACACTACAAACTGACATTCAGCTTAAGTCCAGGGCTCATGGACAGTTCTGGAACTTACTCACAGAGGAAAAGTACCTCAACATGAGGAAATGTGCTACCTCCATGACTGCATTATTCGGCCCCACTTATTTATGCGAGTCAGCTTTTTCCCACATGAAGATTATTAAGTCCAAATACCGTTCCACCTTGACTGATGATCATTTGGAAGTGTGCTTGAGGCTGGCTATCAGCAGCTACTGTCCGGACTATGCATCCCTGGCTGATTCCATTCAGTGCAAGTCATCAGAGTAAGGTAATGACAAAAAATGTACAGAGTTATATTGTACAATATGGGTTCATGCAGTTATGCAAGGTACACCAACATATATTGTACATATAAAGAATACTCAATATATTTATAAATAAATATATGTTTTGCATTTTTATAGTAGGTAGATCATTTTGACTTGATCATTTTATAAGTAGCTCGCATGCTGAAAAAGTGTGTGCACCCCTGTCGTAGGTATAGCTACAGATGTGCATAACAACAGCCTTAATGCATGGAGCAGGTGTTGGCGTCGCTGCTAACAGAGACATTTCAACAGGTACAAGGTGCATTATACACAGGTTTTACTTTATTGTGGTATAATGTAACATACAATGTAAAGCTGTTTAGCTTGGACTGTGCAGGAAACGCCCAAAGATACACTGTGCCCAGACAAAGTCAATGATACAGGGTGTTGCTATGCACATCCTTGGTGTTTATATTCAAATTTATGGTGATATATAAGGAGTTGATATGTAGATTTATGGTGATGTAACACTTTAATGTCTAGTGCTGTGCTCTGGTCATTGTGACAGTTGCCTTGTCGGAGAGAATTATTCAGTATATGTGCAAACTCGCAGGTAACGTTATGATTACGTGCTGTAATTAATTATCTACCTACAGGTCTTATTTACAAATCCTGGTTAAGACAGTTATTAGACTAAGGTTGCATCATTGAAATCTTTGGAAAAGAATGATTAAAGATGCACGCAGAGCCTTTAAAGTCACATCATCATCTTTTAAAGTATACATAACAGTAAAATGACTACTCAGGTAGTCGAGTGTTGTTGTGGAAGCTGCGAGGGAGGAGGGAGAAACAGGGCGGGGGAGACACAAAGACTGTGGGGAAATGAGATTCATTACAATTCTCTCTAGAAATGGTGCCAGTAATGAATGAGGCAGCGTCAAGGCTGATTTGTATCTGTTGAGGAGAGTCGGGGGCCGGGGGCCGGGGGCCGAGGACCTTCAAATTGCTAATCAAAGCCGGCCGAGAAGACTGACAGCTATTCTCACTGGGTGTCTGCGCACAGCTCATTCACTTCTATAAGTCGCTGTGTGTGGAGTTGTAATAGGCCCAAATGAAGCTGGATATTTGCATCTCATTTGATTTGGTAAAGGTCACTGCTGACAGGGAGGTCCAGGGGGGACCGCGAAGAAAGACACACACACACATGCACACACAAATGGTACCCTGATTGGAGACAATACTGTCACTCTTTGCTTCCCTTGTCTTGTGTCTAAATCATCCAAACTGAGACACAATTTCCTTATTTTTCTTTTATACTCTTGCTGCTGCTTTTTAGTTTCCAAATAGCGTACAATAATAGTGTTTGTGTGTGTGTTGTGTGTGTGTGTCAGGGGATGTTGTGGGTGGTAGTCCTGCTCTCTGATTCAGGCCCTCTGGGCTCTGCTGCCCTCTTTGTCTTTGCTTTTCTAATTGGCTGACTGAGTGCAGCCAAACAGTCAGAGGAACATCACTAATCATTCACCTAACCGATTCTAATAACTCTGCTGTGCCTCTCTGTCACCGTGTCTCATTCGACACCTCTTTTTTCTGTCGGTTCTGTCTTTCAGGGCACGTAGGGACACTATGGTGGCCCTGTCGGAAGGCCGGACTTCTGTCATCTAGCTTGTTCATTGTTGAAAACAAATTTGTTGGGGGGGGGGGGGAAATCAAGTCTTGTGGCTTTAAAGAAGACTTTGTTGTTAATTGTTGGCTCTACTCATAAATCGTAGCATTAAGGTTATGAATTAAGTATTATGTTAGTTCAGGCAGAGCACTGACCAGCTGTGTGGCTATCAGATGACGTCCAATCATATTCATGCAGGTTAGTTTTCCCATGTATTCTTTATGGTGAGAATCCAAATATTCAATTGGATTGGGATTCAACTAACCCCGATACTGTGGCACAAACATTTAAACTACACTGTTCTGACAATTGAAATCACCCCGGTCTTTGTAAACAGATTAAGTTTACATGCACCGACCTTTACTTCAATACCAGGGTAAATGCACTCAGCAAAAACAATCAATGTCACAGTTGTTTTATAGATTGTGTGCAGCCGTTCTGCTCGTTGGGCCTGGTATTAACCAACAAGTGACAGACATACAAGCCAGTCGGTGATCAATATGGAGCTGGGTAACCGTCAACTTAAAGGTCATTCCGGACCAATTAATGTTGGATTATAGCACAATTAAACTACACGCATGATATGTTATGCTGATGATGAAGCCATATTACTGTATAAATCTCGGCTGCTGGATCACAAACATCAAAAATGTGTTTCACTTATTGCTGCCTCACTTGGCGTCACTGCACGGATGTTTGTGCAGGATTTGAGATTAGAAAGCTGTTTTCAAATTTATCTGCTGAAGTTTCTCTGCGCTCACCTTAAATCACAGTTCAAGACGTGTATGTATGAGCATAATTTGTAACATCACAACTAGTTTGGAAACCAATTCCGATCCGATCTGTGTAATGTGGGAATTTGAAACCTAAAGGTCACGTTCACCGAGAGAATGGACTTTTCAGTGAAGTTAGAGACATCTTGTGTCCAGTAGATGAACTTTTAAAAAGAAAAATTGATAGATTCTAGATTTTTCAATGACGTAGAAAGAGAATAATTTAAAGCTACTACAAGGAACTTTTATTTTGTTTTGATTTTGGCGGCCCCTCTGGACAAAAGCGGTATTGTTTCCGAGCACCAGAGTCATTTTACTGCCCCACACAGTCCTAGTTCTGGTTCTTCCGTGCCTCCCTTCCCTCCAGCGGTCCCAGCAATACGCTCTTGGCCTCCAGCAGTGTGGTGTCGACGCTCAGCGGAGACCGGCGGAGCCTAAATTAAGTACGTAAACTAAGTAAAATACAGAAACAACGTAACCCAACTATGGAAAACATGTCACAAATGTCAATAAAAATCATGTGACAAACATCACTAACGTAACTTAGAAAAAAAAACACCAGTGAACAACGGTCTCGAACACCGGTCTCCTGGTTAAAAGAGTTTGTGGGGCCAATCCACCTCCCCACCATAAGTGGACTTTCATGCTTTTTATACTACGTCACAAACCCTTCCCGTAGCATTTATACGCAGTCAGTACAGGATACATGGCGTACAAATAACACGCGAAAATCAATAAAGGCGTACTTATTGCACGCTAAACGCCTTACGCATTATCGTGGCATTTATACGCCTTCTTGTCAGAAATAATGCACATTTGGGTAAAGATGACACATTCTTTCTTTGTGGCACTTTGTAAGACTAGTGTGAGTTTAATCTTGCCTTTTGCAGCTCTGCAAATTTTGTGTCACAACATCTTAATTTTCAGGGACTCCTACAACAACCACCTTTTTCCATTTGGTGCATAATGACCAAAAGCAATAACGCGTAACACAACGTGTCACCTCAAGTTCCCCTTATTAAAGCAGCAGCCAACACATGACCTTATATGTTCTCTGCCGCGTTAATGCATGAGGGAACAGACAGCGACAGAGGGAGAGATTTAAATTATTCTCCAGGCAAACAAAATGGAAGCCGGAGCAAACATTTCCCAACGTCACATCTCATATCAACAAATCAAAGCCCACCACCCCAAGGAGTGCTATGAAGTCAGCAACATTTACTCTGGTCAAAACATGTGGAGCGCTAAATGTCTTTGACTCTAACCATTGTGTCAGTCTGTCAGATTCTCTGCTGTGTTGTTGTGTGGATGTGGAGTCAAACGGGTTCAGTCCTGCAGCATCGGAAACATCAGACTCGCTCATTAGCTTTGTGCTGGGAACTCACAACGTGGGCTGTCAGGGTGAACACACACACACACACACACACACACACACGTACGCATAGACTGTTTGAGCGGATAAGAGAGGAAGGGTTGACAGCTGACGCCTCAAAATCAAGCATTTACTGTACGCCAATGCAGGAGAGATAAGAGAATAAACCTCAAACATCACGATGATGCAGCATCCCCACAACGCTGCAAGTCATACTATTTCAGCTACAGCTAAGTTTGTTTCTGTATGTGTGTTTGCACGTGAATGCAGGCACACACACCGACGCACAAACATCATATGAAGACGACAAGACGTACACACACACTGAACCCCTCACCCAATGCCTCACAAGGGGATTTTAATTTGTAATTACCTTTTTCCGGCTCCCTGGAGTATAAACTCTTTATATTACAATGTGGTCCTTTGAGACCTGAACTAATGAGAGCACACGCTGCATCCCTAAGAACAACACAGGCTCCGGTGTGCACTCGTGACCATATAAATGCAGATAAAGCATTGCCTGAATTAACGTATGTAATTGGTATTCATTAAAAGCCACTTGCATGAGCAAAGGCTTTATCAAACCGAATCCGTCAGAATACTAACATTAGAATTAGTAGTTTTACCGAGCAGTGAGATGAGCCCTCTGACGTGCGGTTGCAGCTCTTCTTGCTTTTTGCACACTATATTCACTCAATATTACAACATGTTCATATTATATATAGTATAATTCCTACTCCTACTGTACGAGTAGATGGTTGGGGATGTAAAGCCAAAGCTCACGATTTATGTGCTCACACTGTACGTGTAAATGAGAAAAAACATGGCCCGTTCTAGCTGTTGACAATTATCAATAAAGATTAATTTGAAAGTTCCGAGGCAGGTAAAGGTTGTTTGCTAGAAGAGGTCAGTGAAGGTCACAATGCTACCAAGGTAGAAACGTGCTGCCTTGATCATCTGGGCCACCCTGTCTGCTGAAACGTCTAAAAAAAAGAGGCGCGGCATATATGGACTCGCAGGTGTCTAGGTAGAAGTGGACAGTATGGCTTTGTCCATTTTGCAGAGAGAATTGAAGGTAAGCTGGCTACATTTTACAATATCTATTGTACGTTGTTATCTTGATAGTATACGCTCTGATTATTGTAAAAAAAAAAGTGAAAAAAGGCGTCTGGGAATCGAATCGTGGATCTGCTTCAACGGTGCGAGAGCCTGTGGATAGCCGACCATAATTTCTGGCCTGTCAGAAATTCATCCAACTGTCCGACTGCCGGGAGAATTAATTAGTCCTCGGTCCTCGGTCCTCGGTCCCCCCCCCCCCCCCCCCCGTACAACGCATGGCAAACAACGCCCGACGAAGCAGAAATTTGGACCGATTCTAAAATGAGTCATGGGGCTCAAATTTCGGGCCAGAAACAGACTGAAATCGTACAGTGTATGCCCAGATTAACAGATCAACCGTTTGTACTCGCAAGTGAATTTTTTAATTTCCTTTAGTGGAAGTGTTCTCTGGGCTTACCTATGCAGAAATGTGAAGACATTTTCTAAATCGGTCTAACCGTTTGGCTGAAAAGTGAGTTTTTCTTATCATGCTATATCTAGTATTTGGGCACATGAGACTACTGCTTTTGCATTAGACTACATTATACTTAAGGTAAAAACAGTAGTCCCATGTGCCCAAATACTAGATATAGTATGTGCACAAATATGCACACATATGCACTGTAAAAAAAAAAGAAAAATCATGTGGAAAACATTTAATGAAAACAATGTTAGCGTTTTTCTTATTTTTCAGGCTAAGCTTCAACTGACTGCAGATGGTAAAAGGGGTGAAAACCACCTCCAAATGTATTATTCATCAGGGTTTATGGGATATGTGGTCTTAACAAGTGCCAGCGTTACCAGCTACATGCCATAGAGGCTACATGTCCATCTCCTCTGTGGTCTCATTTGTTTACAGTCGTTTTCATTCATCGAATCCCATCATTCAATAAACTGTAAAATCATGTAAATGTATCCCCCAGGACAGTCAAACGAGCCTTCTGTATAGTTGCTAAATACATTAGTCCACTCACACAGACACGCATGCAAAGCTCCTGTCATGATGCGGTTGCATGACATTACGCTCTATAAGCACAGATCGATGGGCTGATGTTTGTGATCCATTGGCTTCCTGTTTGAAGTGTGCTGTCGGTCTGTTTGTCCCAGAGGAGCTCACCTTATAATCGCCTGACCCCAAAGCCCTACATCCTGTCAGACCGGCTGAGAGATACATCCGTCAGGAGACACGGATGCCAACCCACATGTTGGTGGGTGTATACAATATGTTCTATGTTCTTAACACCATTGCTTCTGATAGTTAGACCTAAAGTACGTTGTTGATAAATTGATCAAATCTGAGAACGAGGGTGCTGTAATGTATCAATGTACAATGTTCACGTCCAGCAAAATCAGTACAAAATATCACAGATGGAGAGCGAGTCATCTATCAGTCATTGCATTAGAATGAACTGAACTGGTTGTTTACTTATGTGCGATGATAAGCACGGTACAGCAATAGATAGCTGGCCCAAGTCGATAAGTTTATGGTCTAACTCTCTGCATGACCTTTGACCTTTATGCTGTGTTCATGTACACACATTGAGACCCGGCCGTGTTAGTCACCTGTAAATGTCGGGAAGCACAATCATCGCTCATGCGATGAGAAAGAAATGCCAACGACTGCCTGAGACGGTCACAGAGAGGCTCTCACACACACTTTGGTTTGACCTGCAGCTGAATCAGAACAACAGAGGCAGTCTGAGCCTTTGATATGTGCAGACAGACATAACATTGACTGATGTGAGGCTGTTGATGCAGCTGGGCACTACTGGCATCCTTGGCAGTTCCCAACTCTTCTCCCAAGTATTAACAACATATTAATGTAATAATATTATACGGATTAGCAAGCTACTGTAACTGATAGTATTGACTTTTTTTGAGCTGTAATCCATGTCTGGAACTTTTCAATTAGGTTATTTGTATTCCCCAAATGTTTAGATAGCTTACAAGATGAAATAATCACAAACATAAAATCAGATCCGTCAGTGATTAAATAATCATTTCTCATTTAAACCAACTCAGAAATTAACCATTTTTAGGTTGAGGACAAATTGTACGTTTGGCTGCCTGTGTGTCTTATTAGCTACTTGAAATGAGCAACTCATATGCATCCATAGTCACATATTTGACTAAATAATATCATTTTGTTTTGACAGATCTTAGTTATATCATTTTACAACTTTAAAAAAGTGACTCATGCTAGCTAAAAAGCAAGACTAACATTGTAATAATGATGTCACAGTCATGGCCCTGTTCAGACCTGGTATCAACATGCGTCCTGAGTGATCTGATCACAAGTGGACAGCTCTAAGTACAGGTGTGAATGCACTCAAGATGCATTGAGATCGGTTCACCCGGACCACATTCAGAGGTGGTCTGGGCCGCATATGGCCTCATTCTTTTAGCAGTGTGTACGTTAATGTATCCTGGGCCACATTAAGGACCTCCTACTCAACTGACGTTCCGCTGGGATCCACGGGTCTCTGCACTCCTCATGTGAATAGACAGACAGACACGAGCGCTTGTCTGCCTCGCGGCATGGAAACGGCCTCTGTGCTCTACTGTATCCTGTCAGTACAACTGTATTTTATTGAAATATATCTCATCTATAGGCTACATAATCTACAGACTATCAGACTAGACACGCAAAGTGCATTATTATCATACTGTCGGACATGTGTTTTTGTGCTTTGAACGGAGTTGACCTGTCCTCGGGGACCACCGGTACAATAACTTTTTATTTTGATGTTAAAAAAATGTACCCAAATTCACAAAAATGTAAGATATTACTACTGACATTCATGTAATATTAGGTCACAACGTCTGCTGTATTAGCCATGTGTTTACTACGTGTTTATTTGCATATAGAGCGGGGAAGTGAGATCGGAAGTGGTCACTCAAGACACATATGGAGACGCATTCTAATACCAGATGTGAACAGACGAACTTAGAACTGTCCACTTGTGATCCGATCACTCAGGACGCATGTTAATGCAAGGCCAATGATGATGTTAACATCCTGATGGTTCGCAGGTATAATGTTAACCATGTCATAAACCAAAGTATTGGTCAAACTGAAATGTTGACCTGATGATGGTGCTAGGTTACAATTTAATCAGAGGGGTGTATAAATGCCTGAACCAAATTCCATGGCGATCCATCCAATAGTTGCTGAGATATTTCAGTCTGGACCAAAGTAGTGGACTAACCAACCTACACTCTCATGCCTTGAGCCGTGCCACTAGCATGGCTACAAGAAATACATTTTGAAGTAACAGAATTAATTCAAACTTATCCATGAAATGTTTACACATACTAGAGTAGCATATTTTCTAAGAGACGGAACAGCTTCACGTAATTTTTCAGGAAGATCTTCAAATGACTTTTGTAGCAAAATTCAGCAAAATGGGGTTTCCCAAACATGAGGTAATGTCTTGAGTTTTTGTAATGCAGCCCTGCAGCGTAAGTTTATCTACTGATTGTGAAAGTTTAAAGGTCATTCTGCCATCCCACCTCCTCCCTTTGATTTCCCAGAGTCCCCCCGAGTAGAGCAGCATCAAAGCCTCGCCTGGATGAACTCATTAAGGGGCTTCCCTCTGATCACAGCCCCGCACTGCTCTTCAGCTTCAAGTGGAGTACTCACTCTTCTCATGCACACACACTGAAAATATTCTCCTACACACTCACACATACTGTACGACCCGTTTAGAATTGGCAAATTTAAATGAGACACGTCCTCTTAAAATGCTATTTAATAGAAGATGTGATCTTCTCTCTACCTGCTGTACCTCTGTTTTACATCTGCTCAGCCCCCATGTATGAATTTATAAGACATGTAGGTATGTAAATGTAGTTATCTGCATCGTGTCCTCTACAAGAGAAACATTTGCAAAACAGTCAGTGCCTTTTGAAATGCTTTTAAGAGCTTAACTGTTTTTAGGACAGATTTTTTTCACACTGGGATATACTGTATATCATCTGTCCTGCTAAATATATTTGAGCTTAAATGTAGATCATTAAAGTTGCATTCTTGACTTTGGAGTTTTGTATGGTGATAACTCCATGAAAACTGACCAAACTGCATCTGCTGAGGAGGACCATTGGATGCAAAGCTCTGGAAAAGAGCAGTAAGTGGACCTTGAGATACAGTTTCTTTTTGTCAAACTATTTTCTAATGTCTTTGGTAACGAATATTCTTTAAAAGGCAGGTCCAATATCATTCTGTAGCTTTCCAGTGGTGTTCCTTATGTATTCAAATCCGAACATTCAAATTTTGGTATGTTTGTTTTAGCGTCAAAATTTTCCCAAGCTCTTCTAAAAACTTTTTTCCATGTGACCTGACATAGGTTTCTGCATGATGATGCTGCTACATGAACAGTATATATACATTTTTAAACTTAGTATATTAACGTTAACTTAGATGGCGGTCGGCATGCACCCAGTTGTGAGAAGCAGACAGTCGATCTAACCAATCGATTTCAGCGATAGACCAACATCTCCCGTGTTCTGCAAGGTAAAATTACTGGTTTTGTGAATGTAGTCTGGTCTGGTGGCTTTGAAGACAGCGATATGACTGCTTTAGTTCCCGATCAGGTAGGGCTTTCTGCCAGGTAAGGTAAAGCGGTAAAAACATTCTAAATATAGCATACACTTATACTGATAGTGAACTTTTCAGGTGGCTAAAATACGTTTTTCTGCTGCTCCCGTCCGCAGCCACTTTACCTCGCTGTCGGACAGCCCTTTCCGACTGGGAACTGAAGCTGTTGCATCGCTCTCTTCAAAGCCACCAGACTCCATTCACAAAAGCAGTCATTTTACCGTGCAGAACGCAGGAGATTCCATTTCCCATTTCAAAAAAATCCTAACCCTTTCAGTTATTTCCAAACTTAGCACAGCTAATGTTGACTCAGCAAGTGCTAGCGTTCACATTATTCATAACCTTATTGATTAGCTTACTTTGGTAACCTACGTCACTGCTTTTTCCTAACAGCTGAGTGGGCGTTTCCATTTGAAACGGAAAAGAAAGCAGATGGACCCGCCCTTTAAGGTTGGTAGGGAAATACTAATAAGAAAGGAAAGAAATGTGTCTGATCATTCATTCATAGAGAATGTATAGTAACATGCTGTAAACCTGCATTGCCTCTTCTGTCATGTTTTTGGTCTAAAGCAGGGGGCTCCAGAAAGAAGCACTTTGATTTCAGAGGCTGACACCAACACACCTGACTTTTACTTTTGATGGTTTAGATCATTGAAACTTTCTCTGCCATCAAACTCCATCACATCTGCTGGAAATACTGTACTGTTACCCCGTCTCTCTGTTTATCCATGAATGAGAAAAAGTTGAACAAAAAGGACCACAAGCTGCAAAGTGCACCAGTGATGCGAACGTGTGTTTTAGGATTAAGATTCTTCCCATTAACACTCATCAGTGAGGGAGCACACAAAGCCAATGTATGAATATTCATAGACGCTGTGAAGTCATCAAATGAAATATTCAACACGTTCGGGATATTCAAAGTGTCTCCTAATGAAGGGGGCAACATTGCTCTAGTAAATCAGAGACCTGCAGGCACTTTGTGAATCTAGTTCAAGATGAACATTAATTCAACAGGATTATTTAGAATTCATGTGGCGACAACAGCCCCTCTGCGCGCAAACCGCACACACACGTCATCTTTATTTTCCTGTTTCTATTAAACTGTACACAAAAACACACCGTGCTTTCTCATTTAGACACCTTGGCCTCTATTTCCCTGAAGGTCCTCAGCTGGTGAAAACAGAAATGCAACAGTGACACTTTCATTGGAGGCAACTTATCTTTTCTGCACTCACCATTTAAAAAAAGTGAGAAAGCAATTTGTGCAGGTAAACTATGTCAATTTCCCGCGCTATTGTACGCTGCCACAAATCAAGACGGTGTTGCACACAAAACATATAGTAAATGCAAAGAAGTCAAAGCATCTGCACACTCATCCCTATTGCAGACACTCAATTTATTTCCTAAGCTTTTTCGGTCACACAGACCTGCACCAGAGCAGCGCTGTACACACAGAACAAATGTCTCTCATAGAGGGAGGTGCTGTCATGAATTATCTATAAGCACACCTGACGTGATAGAAAACAACACACACACACCACTCTCACACACTCAAGAATACCACAGAGAAATTATTTATTAATGCAATTATCCCGATCCTTTATTAAAGGGACACTCCACAGATTTTACAAATGAAGTTCAGTTTACTCGTCACAAAGAGCTCTACTCAGAGGAAATTATTATCTTGGATTCGGAAAAGAAAGCATTACGGACAAGGGGGTGTGGAGTTTGAAAGACACAGGCGTTTATCAGGCAGGGGGTGTCTAATGAACGACACTATCCAGTTGCAATCTGGGAAATGTAGGATCCAGTGTTTTTGGAATTACTGCTTCGGTTTTCACCATTTTTTTTCCAATCAGTCTCTCATAAGTCCCCCAACCAATCCTTTCTCAAGCCCAACTAGTCAAAAACCCCAGCTTGGTCAATGTACCCTTTAACGTCTGTATGGGACGCACCGGGCTTTCAACTAACATTATTAGACGGGCAGAGAATCTAATGTAGTATAAAGAGCAAGAAAGTCCATGTTGGACAGGTGGGAGGATTAGGTTGGATGGGTCAAACAAACACAGGACTTTCACCCAGGAGACCGCAGTCAAGCCAACGTTGACCAACAGCGTAACATAATTGTGATTGGGCCCCGGTGCAAACTTTTTTCTTGGGCCCTTGCACCAAACACAAGCGCACGAGCGTGCGCTTGTGTTTGGTGCAAGGGCCACGCACGCACGCACACACATAATCATTCCAGGCATGTGCAAAGCAGACAATTACTATGCCACCATGGAGAGGCTCGCCATGCAACTCTCATACTGCAACCCAGCCTGTGATCGGCATCACGGACAAGCAGATTTCAGTAGGTGCACATTTTCCAACATTTGAGATGTAACAATTGCAATGCTACAGATTTAAATCCCTGATCGCACTCCATAATAACAAAAAGAAACCAGTACTCACCCATTAGAAGTTCATCCTACAGATCTTGTGCTCCACAAAGTCATTAACAACACCACTTAAGAACCCTGTCCTTTTTTATTGGAACGTCCTGGCCGTGAGCGACTCAGCACGCTATTTTGAGCTGAACTTTTGTCAGACGCCCAGCTGTTTTTATTTATTCCTGATACTCGCCTTGAAATCGCCTCAATGGACGAGGAGCGGCTGATTGGTGAAGTTCAAATGAGGAGTTATACAGTATATACAATACTTCTTCATTTCAATACAAAAACCTAAATAAGGTGGCAGCTGGCTGGAGGGAGATCGCCAGAGAGCTGAACGTTTCCTACTGCTGTCAGCTATATTGTATGTCATTTCCAGTAAATATCACAATATTAAACATGTGTTTAATAGGCATTTGGTCTTCAACCAAGTATTTCATGACGTTAGGAAACATCAACAGGGAATAACGATGTACACAAAGCAACCACCGTGCTAGACCAACCAACATTGCCATCCTGAGAGACCTCTATTGGGCGAAAAACTAGAAACAAAGAAACATAACAAACATGACAAAGCGCAAAACAACCCGGTCACACGAAAAGGCGTATTAATGACACAATGCTCAAGGCAAAAGCGTGCAATAAGTGTACTGACAGCAATGTAAATGCTTCTGCGTAAATATGATACACTCAGAGCTAGTGACATACAAAAAAAAAGTGAGAATGACTGATAATAGTGGGAGGAAGGGGAAGTGGATGGGTCCAACAAACACAGGACTTTTAACCAGGAGACTGGTGTTTTGTTTTGTCAGTTTTGTTAGTGACTTGTTTTCCGTACATATGTTACATTGTTTGCGTACGTATTGTACTAAGTTTACATACTTATTTTAAGGCCAACCATGACGTTTTTCCTAAACCTAACTAAGTAGGTTTCGTTGCCTAAACCTAAGTGAGTGGTTTTGTTGCACCCTGCTGGTACTGCACCTTCATACGCGCGTGTAATATTTTCGCTTTGGCGAGGCAAAACGTGACACTGACACCCTATCCTCTGGTGGACAGGTGGGTCTATTATGCGCTTTTTGCGTGATACCGGGTTGAGCAAAAAAAACACTGAGTGTCAAACCATCATGAATAAAACCGTTCACTGTCAACCAAGAAGGTCACAAGAACATCAGAGAGATTTACAGTACATCTCATCAGCACACGCATAGATCACAGCAAGACCTTCATGTTCCATACTTGCATGTTAACTATGACCTCAACCTCATGCAGTGAACACTAGTTGTCTGATTGATTCATAAGGTAGACACCAAGACAAAATGTAATCATTGGAACTACAAGAAAGGCTTTTTAACTTTTCTTATAATTATGCGGCTACAGAGATTCTGATTGGCTGAAAGGGAGTACAATATTTTCAGATAATCACACTGCTTCAGCATCTCTTCACCAGACCTAATGAATAGCCAAAGTCATGCATACCTGCATACTGTACGATTCATATTTTCACACACTTGGAATGTTTATTCTAAGGATACCGGAAATTTGCAAAGGACCTAAAATAACTTCTTGCAGCTGCCTTCAGCTGGAAATCGTTTCCTGTTTTAATAACGGTTCAATCAATACTCGCTGTTCATTCTTACATAACATACATCTGTGTGCTTATACTGTATGTTTACTCTGAATTTCACACAGTAAAGAGTCTTATCAGCATAAAATGGTGTCAATTGCTCCTCCCTTCATCACCCCTACCCCCGTGTCAACCGTGTCAACCGTTCCTCACTTCTTTCTGATCATCTCTCCCTTCCATCCTGTACCTGTCGCCTCTCTGTTCCCTACATTCACATCCCCAAACTCTCTTCCTTCCTCCTACTTCTTCCTCTAAACCCGTCTCTCTCTCTCTCTCTGTCAGAGAGTTTCTCCTGTCTCATCTTTGGTCCTCAGCCAATCGTCTCTCCTCCACTGTTCCACCTCTCCCTCCCCCACTTCCTTCCTTTCTTTCCTTCCTTCTTTTCTTTCTTTTCTTGTCGGGCCTCCTCCCCACTGCCCTACATTTACTCTCTCTTCTTTTCATTCTCTCTATTACACTTTTCACTCGCCCTGTCTCTCTTCCTCGCTGATATCCAGCACGCAATAGAGTGGAAATCAGAGGAAAGTGGAGGAAGCGTCGAGTTTGCTCCGGAATGACAAGACATAAAGGAGGGGATTTTGGGAGAGGCGATTAGCGGAAAGAAAAACAAAAAGCCCCTTGTCAATCTGGCTTATAATTCCATTAAAAATTGTACATGTGGTAGTTTACTTTGAGAAAAGCTCTTATAATTGGCCTCAGCAGTGGCATCTGTTTGTGCGTCTGTGTGTGTGTGTGTGTGAGGGACAGGAAACAGTTTGTGCACAGACGAGCAGGTGTTTATCTGCACTTTTTCAATGTGCATGTGTACTGATTTGTGTCTGTGTGCATGTGTGTGTGTGTGTGTGTCCATGGGCTGCTGTCTTCAGCAGCGTGTGCCGGTCTCCCGGTTTTTGGCAACTCCTGCGCAGGTTTGGAATTAAACAAAAGAAGAGGCAAAGCTGGAGTTGGACCCTGCTGACTCCTGAATCTTTCTGACGCAAACAGACGCTCACACGCACACACACACACGCACACTCGTACGTGCACGCGCTCGACACAGAAATCTGCAAACAAGTGTGTTATCTATGCCCAAGGCGCGAGCGGAGGGCGGGAAAGACACGCTAAAAGAGACGGGAGAAGAAAGGATGGCGAAGTGGGAGAAGAGGGATTGGGAGGTGGGGGGAGAAAGGGAAGAGGAGGGTGAGGAGGAGGGTGGTGATGCTCCTGCGTGCGTGCGCGTGTGTGTGTGTGTATGTGTGTGTGTGGTGAAGGGGGATGCAGGAAACGCAGGGACGGGAAGCGCAATAAGTAGATGATGAGCAGGAGTGACCACAGCAGATGTTGACTGTCCTCCGTCTGCCACGCAAACACATTTGGAATACAGTAACACACACACACACACACACACACACACACACACACACAAACAGGGATGCAAACAATGGAAACAGCGAGAAAAAATCTGCAAAAAATTATAAAAAGTGACTTTAATCACTCAGTTACTGTCCACATTTAAGCTTTTTTTCCCTCCTCTTTTTATTTTTCCATCACTCTCCTCCCTCCTCTCTCCTCCCAGGCTTTTTTCCTCTGGGGATGATGGGAGATGCAGCTGGATATACCCCCCCCCTCCACAAACACACACATGCACACACACACTCTCCCTCTCCTCTCTCTCTGCCTATCTGGCACTGAGGAGAGGTAAACAGAGGAAGAGATCTCATTTGGTTCCTGAACTGTTGCAGCGCTCAGTGCAGCCACACACACACACTCTCATTCAATTTCCCTCATACACACACACACACACACTCACACACACACACATATATATATGCACACACATACTCACACAGCACACAGGGGTCTTGGCAGCAGAAGATCCTAACAGTCCTGGATCAGCCTGGACTCACGCTTGCCAGCACAGACTGAGCAGCGCTTAAAGAAGAAGAAGAAGAAGAAAAAGAAGAAGAAAAAAGAAGAAGAGGTGATACGGGAGGAAAAAAAGAGGATAAGAGGAGCGTGTCGTTTTGTGTTCGTTGAATCCCCCGGATCGAGCCCCCCAGCTGACGATGGAGAACACATGAGGAGAGAGATCTGCGGGGGCACTCGGAGGGGGAAAAAATGCTGCTGAGTAAAGTTTGTGGATATTTCTAGAGGGAATTTTTAGCCCTTAAACTTTGGGGAAGAAACGCAGTGGACGGGCGGCTGTGTGCAGAGTGCAAAGAGGAAAAAGGTGAGAACGCGTTCAGTGATTTTAAAATTGTTTGATTTATTGCGCTATTTAAAAAAAAAAAAAAGGATTGTAATCTCTTATTTTGAAGGTAAGAGCATGTTGTGCTATTTTCATGCTTGCTTTTCCATTTTTTTTATTTTGATGAATTAAGTGTCTCACTTAAAGAGCAAATGATCTACTTAATCATTCTTCAGTAGTACAGCTGATTGTAAACATTTCATTTGCCGTGAGTTTCTCTTTTTAACCTAAAAAGTTGGGAATTGATGATGTCTCACTGTATGGTAACAGTCTCCAATAGTGGTTGTGACTGACCTGTTTAAAATGTCCTCTACCCTCTTTCTTTCATTATTGATTCAATAAGCTCATAAGATCAATAGATACATCATGTGTTTAATCATTCTGGCTAAAAATCCATTTTCTCTTAGTTTTTACAGGAACGTGCCGCGAATCTGTTTGTTTTTGATTGTTAGAGCGCTCTCATATGTAGCAGAAGTGCCGCTTTGCTTCTCCAAAACTCATGTAGATTGTTGTTTTTTGACATATCATCATGACATAACTTCTACCTTGTTAAAGTAAAATAAATGAAAGTCCTTTTCCTTATTTCTTTTCTGTCTTTTTACACCCGTCTCCAAACTTCTCTGTTTGCTGTCCAGAGCCTGCAGGTAGGACTTAAGACAGAAGGGCTCTCCCAGCAGCATGGCGGCCACCAACCCTTCCTCCTGCCACATTCTCCTCCTCTTCCTCCTCTCCTTCCTTATAACTCAACCTGCCCTCACCCAGGACCCATCCGTCACCACGGTGACACTAACCGAAGGTGACTCGATCATCGTCCCCACCACGCTGGCCGACCAGACGACTCCCAATTACGTGGAGACAACTCAGAACACTCCTCCAGAGACGGGGCTGTCGACTCCCACTAGCGGCGGAGACGCGGACGACGAGGATGTCCTTCCCAGCGGTGGGACTCGTTGCCAGGGCTACTATGATGTGATGGGCCAGTGGGACCCGCCGTTCAACTGCAACGCCGGCGTCTTTCTGTACTGCTGCGGTACCTGCTTCTACCGATTCTGCTGCCAGTTCCGCCAGCAGCGGCTGGACCAGAGCATCTGCTCCAACTACGACACGCCCATCTGGGCCAACACCGGCAAGCCAGTGGCCACCATCACAGAGGGCACGGAGGACCAGGACCGGGACCGCACACACCTCATCGTCTACATCATCTGCGGCGTGGTTGCCATCATGGTGCTGGTGGGCATTTTCACCAAACTGGGCCTGGAGAAGAGCCGCGGAGGAAGTGGGGGAGGAGCAGCGGGGGCGGCGCACGCTGACCTCAACTCCAGGTGAGGATGTGTGTCAGTGTGTGTATGTGAAGGAGCTCTGTTTGTCAGCACATAGAGAATAGATTTAAGCAGAGTTGTGTGTGTGTGGGGGGGGGTCAACATGTCCTCAAAAAAACTGTTCGTATGATATCTAACGAAAATGTATTCCAAATTTTCCGTGCATTCTCCGACGAATGTCATACATGCATACAGTCTTTTCAAAATAAACTTCAGTCTTCACAGGGAATTTATACTTAGTTAGGTTTAGGAAAAGATTGACTTGGTTAGGTTTAGGCAATAAAACTACTTAGTTAGGTTTAGGAAACGATCAACTTAGTTAGGTTTAGGAAAAGATCAACTTAGTTAGGTTTAGGAAACAAAACTACCCAGTTAGGTTTGGGAAAAGATCAACTTGGTTAGGTTTAGGCAATAAAACTACTTAGTTAGGTTTGGGAAAAGATCAACTTGGTTAGGTTTAGGCAATAAAACTACCCAGTTAGGTTTGGGAAAAGATCAACTTGGTTAGGTTTAGGCAATAAAACTACTTAGTTAGGTTTGGGAAAAGATCAACTTGGTTAGGTTTAGGCAATAAAACTACTTAGTTAGGTTTGGGAAAAGATCAACTTGGTTAGGTTTTGGCAATAAAACTACTTAGTTAGGTTTGGGAAAAGATCAACTTGGTTAGGTTTAAGCAACAAAACTACTTAGTTAGGTTTAGGAAAAGATGACTTGGTTAGGTTTAGGCAATAAAACGACCTAGTTAGGTTTACGAAAAGATGACTTGGTTAGGTTTAGGCAACAAAACTACTTAGGTTTAGGAAAAGATGGACTTGGTTAGGTTTAGGCAACAAAACTACTTAGTTAGGTTTAGGAAAAGATGGACTTGGTTAGGTTTAGGCAACAAAACTACTTAGTTAGGTTTAGGAAAAGATGGACTTGGTTAGGTTTAGGCAATAAAACGACTTAGTTAGGTTTAGGAAAAGATCGACTTGTTTAGGTTTAGGCAACAAAACTACTTAGTTTTTTAGGAAAAGATCGCGGTTTGGGTAAAAATAACTCCGGAAGTGGTGTAACTTTCGAATGGAAGTTACGTGACAAAAAATCAATGATGACGTCTGGTTTCACACGGGGTAAAAACACCGGTCTCCTGGGGAAAAGTCTTTCTGTTCCACCCATCCATCCCGGTCCCCTTGCTAAGCCGCTTTTTATACTTCCTGGTTCACTATTACAAATTTATTTCGCGGGATAAATATGAATTGCAGTGCATTACATTCCGTAGGTATCACTACGAACGGTGTATGAGGACAGCCTGTGTGTGTACATGCGTGTATTCATGTCTGCGTGTGTTTGTGAATGCATGTATGTGTGTGTATTCGCATGCATGTGTTTCTGATGCATTGCAAGCATGTTGGAAAGTTGGAAATTCTGACGTCAACGCAGCAGAAAAGAGACCAAAAATACTGGAGTAGAAAGTACAAAAATGTCAAGATGCAGCTTCAGGTTAACACACAAGCTTGCCAGCTTGGAGTTTACAACTTCCAACTTTGAACGTAGGCTTACTAACTACTACTAACTACTTACTAACATTTGTGCATGCGTGTGTGCTTGCTTGCACGTGTACAAATCAATCTCTAAGCCTTTTCTAACAACACGTAACCACGTTTGTCCAGCCCACCCCAATCTCACAAAACCTGTTTAGAGCAGAAGCTCACTTTGTCCTGGAGGTGTACTGTAAGTGGAAAGTTTGTCGAATTTAGTATCGACCTGAATTTCAGATTTGCCAGAGAGAGAGAGAGAGGACTGAATAAGTGAGAGAGAAACAATGGCAAAATCCTGTTGATCTTAACATGGTATTTTAAAATAAGTGTGTAAAGCGCTGTCAGTGATCAGGTTGTGAATGAGACCATACCTGTAAGGTGTCTACTGTATACACCCCTACCACCCTACGCACATATCACACCCTTATTTTGCATTATCTCATAATTATTTTATATGTTTCTAATTTTGGATTTTCTTTGTTTTTATTCTTTGTGCCTGTTTCTTTCTTTCTCATTTTTTCCATGTTCATTTTCATTTGCTTTTGTATTTCACCCTTATTTTGCCTGTAAGCATGATTTACATTTGAAATAAACAAAAAAACTGAAACAAACCATTTTTGCTGCAGTAGATGTTAACGTGTAAAGCACTCACACACACATGTGCAAGGTTTTTCCAATGAGCACAAGTCAAATCTTATATAAAACTAAGAATTAATGGGCTGGACTGTTATTCAATTTTGTCTCTCCATTATTTCCAACTTTAATGAACCTTGTGTAGAGAAGACATTAGCATTTACGGTTCGGTATTTCCGTCTGATGCACATGCAAGCATGCACACACATGTGAAAACACACGCTCCCGCTGCAGTCGGGCTAAATACGTGGTCCAGGGTTCAATCTGTTCGCCTCAGGAAATCATTACAGCAAACCGCGCACAGCATGGGCTCAAATCTCCCCCGCTTTCATCCCAAACTATCTAACTCTCCGCTCGCTGCCTCGCCTCGTTGTCTTCTCTATCTGCTCTTATCTCTGAGCTTCTTCTTTCTGATCTTGTTTTCTTCCAAGAATCTCCGTTTCATCACGTGCCGTTATGTTCCACTCATCCTCCTGAGCACTTTGTCACAAATTATTACACCGTTCATGTTACGCAAAGTCCTCTTCACTGGCCTTCCTCCACATCTCATCCAGTTTCAGGGGCCAGTTTCAATCACTCCCATCTTTATTCAGTGACTCACCTCTTTCTTCTCCATCTCCGTCACCTTCCTCCCTCCTCTCAGTCAGTCACACCTTCCTCATCTCTCCCTCTTTCACTTATTTTTACTGATGTCTTTATGCATTTTATTTAAGAAAGTGGACAACGCAGAGAGCCACACTCTCCCCACCAAACCTCCGTCGACCAGCAGCTCCGCTTGTGTGTCTCCCATTAACCTGAGCCACAAAAAACTCATTCGGCGGATAACACACAGCCGTGGATTAATATTTCCTGCAGGGGTAGCACCTCACTGAAATAGAAACACTCGGGCTGCATAAACACCCTCCCTCCGTGAGCCCCATCTCGACAGATTAGCGCTCCTCCTCACGATTAAACGAATTTCACCCAAGATTACAGCTTTACCGTTTCTGGACTGCTCTGCCTGCACGCTCATTTAGTTATCAGCCCGCTGACATAAATCCCTGGTCCAAAAAGTGTGCGTGCAACTAAGACCTCATGTTACTGCATGCGCTTCATAAGGTGAAATGCATGAACATGTACATACGCCCACCCACTTTAGAGTCGGAAGCACAAAAGGCAACTTCTGCACTCTGCCACGCACCTGCTCTTTTTTGGGATTTCTCTTTCTTTCCCTTCCCACCGTCTTTCTCTCCGTCTCAACATCCAGCGAGCGGAGGATGATTAACACTCTGAAATCCCACCAGTTCTCCCGAATCAGCTTTTGAAAGTTAAAATCCAAAGTGATCCTCCTCTCAGATTACCCTCCTCCCACACACACACACACACACATACCTATTAATCTAACAGGAACCCAACTAAACCAGGTTCAGTGTGTTTTTGCATGCTGCACTGATCCTCAGCCAACAAAGGGAACGGAGAGCACCGCCTTAGGTCACGTGTGTCACGTCTAATGAAAGGCCTCAACCGGAGTGAGGCTGGCTTTACACCCAGAGAGTAAACAAACACCAATGACCTTCATGATTTACACACACGCGCGCGCGCGCACGCGCGCACGCACGCACACACACACACACACACACACACACACACACACACACACACACACATGCACTCGCAGTGATTTATAGTTCAATTAACAACAAGAATGATAGTAGTGGCATTTAGGTTTGCGTGAGCACGGTTCAGATCACCACAGTGAGCGGTCTGGATAGCCTGGAGGCGGGATGTACCGCAATACAATGTCCACCTAACATAAGTGTTCCAACATGGTGGCAGCAGAGGTTACATGGTTCAAACAGAGTGTGTATGTGCAAATGTGGACAAGTGAGTGCTTTCATGCGAGAGTGTGTGCTCATGTATGTGCCTGGCCATTTATGTGACCCAGCACTCCAGATGCTATCAACAGGAAAAAAAAACTTGCATCTCCAGTATCATGGAACACACACACATATATATATATATATATATATATATACGTGTATACGTATATATATAAATATACATATACATATATATATGTCCTAGGAACAGCTGAGATACTGCGCAGAATCCTCAAACTCCCAGGCCTCTGGTAGAGGACCCGAGCTTGAGGAAGACACAGTATACAGTATATCAACTTCTTATGGTCATGGTCAATCTGTTCAAACAGTCTTGGTATAATGTCCAAAATTATTATTCTTAAAAGGCAGGGTCGGTAAAGATTTTAGAAACATTGTTTTGTTATATTAGTTGAAATTCTTATTACATCCCGACAGCAATCAATAAGTCAAATGCTCTGACAAAAAAAAATAATAATAATCTGCTATCTGTGGCTGTCCTAGAACTGTAATACACCCATCCAATCATTTCATTTGGCCCGAATGTAATGGTTGGACGGCCTACCTGTCTACCTACCGGCCTGCCTGCCAGCGTGCACTCTGCACGTGCACTCATTGCACGACACCAGAGTCTTCCACAAGATGCTAGCTTGACAGCTGCGAGTACTAACGATAGCCATGTTTTTTGTTCGCATTCATATGATTATGTTCGTGATGATCATATTGGGGTAGTGGCTTTGTAGGGGGACCTGAAGCGACGGACATTCTCACTAGATTTTGGGACTTTTGGAGCTATTGCTGCTAGCTACTTTGATCGGAAAAGAGTTGGTAACACTGGGCTCAGTTTTTTGGCTGGATCATTTAAAAATCTAGTGTACTCTTGCTAGTTTCTTAAGATTGCCCACTCTGCCTTTTTTTTCGTGCGATTAATCGCACGTCAATTTTTTTTACCAGACTGTTGTTTTTTGTCATGAGTACTTTCACACAGAATGCAAATATGAGCAAGGTTGATTTTCTGAGCTTTCAAAGGCATCAACCAACCACGTTGTGCAGAATGGGTGGAGTTGCTCCTAGTTCGAACCAGGACGGGAAGTTGTATTACTTCTTTCAACCTTGACAATGGTCGTCTCTAGAAGGTAGCCCTCAAATTATGAAAAAGTTGCAAAAACTCTCATGAGACACGCTGCCCGAACACCTGTCCTAAACGTAACCATTCGAGGTCAATGCCTAACCTTAAGCATCACACGTAGTTTTGCAATTTGCGTGTTACCTACTAGACACAACCCTTGACAAAAGCATCACAGACCACATCCACTTCTTCCATTCATACCTTTCACAATAAAAGCCCTAGACAGATAATATTTGCAAGCGAGTATTTCACATTTTCATGGTCTTTATTTGTCACGCTCCCGGTGTATAAAGGCCTTTACAGTGACAACAATGTTTTTATGGAGATACAAGGTTTACATCCGGCATCCACACCATTTGCATACAGATCTATATGTTTGACTGCGTTTGAATGTAGTTTATCTCCAGTGGGTCTGAGTGTGTGTGGTGTGTGTGTGTGTGTGTGTGTGTTTGCACTGCGGTGGGCTTTTTAGCCATCATGTTATGTAATGAAGGACAGTGTCACTTAAAGGGTTTGACCGCTCTGCCCTGATTTAAGGCAGACAGATAAGCAATACTCAATACAGCGTGGGCAAACATATGGACCACAACTGCACGCAACAAAGAGGATTGCTTTTCCATTTCACCCTCTCTCTCTCTTTCTTTCTCTGTGACACACACGTTATAATGACACCAGGATATGGTGTCATGGTTAATATTTCAAGGGCATTTTTTGGCCTGTTGATGGGATTTACAGTGACAGTTTGGTCCTTTTGGGGTAATTGGTGCAATTTTATTGAGCTGTAAAAATCATACTTTTGCACTGTATATGTGCCAGAGCAACATTCAGAAACACTTACTACACCTTCAGGCAACATAAGACATGCTTTAAAAAGGTTTTTAAAAGTTGTGACAGCAATTAACTAACACATGCCTTATAAATTAGTTTAAAAGCATTAATAAGAGCAACTTTTGGTTGTAGGAAATTCCTTCGGCTGGCGTACATCCTCATCCAGGAGAACTTTCTCTGTCTTTTTGACTGCTCTTTAATCTCTCTTGATGGCTTATTAGAAAGTGAGAAACTCATGACACTTCATAATGACTTACATTCGTAACGGCAGACTTCACGACTTGTTAGAAAGCGATTAAGTCATTGATAAAGGGTCATGAGTTTCGAATTGGACATCAGATCTGCAGTTATATAAATTGGTTCCATTACCACAATCTGCAGGCGGCTGCGATAATAGGGGTTCATGTTAATAACTTAACAAATGGATTTTGTCAGGATGGTCTGAACAATTCCTGCACAATAACATGAAAAATTAAGAATTAGACAAAAACAACAATCAAAACAAGTTATGCGAGAAGATGATATACGCCAGCAAGAGGGATGAGTTCATCTTCAATGTTCTATAAAGGAACATTTAAAAAAAAAGGTACATGTAGGTGTGTCTTTAACAGGTCCAGCTGAGTACTGGACTACAAGTTCCTTAACGGTGATCCAGAGATATTAAATCAAGTATAAAAACCTGTTTTTTGGGGGAAAATGCAACATTATCCTACTTTAGGGAGTTTCCAATCATTGTTGAGCTGGGCAAAATTAAATTTGCAAATAGGAAGTCAAACTTGCTCACAGTAATGATGTGCTCCATAGGCTCCCAGTAATCACTTATAATAGCTTATAGGTGGTCAAAGTCACATGCACGTGAAAACATATGTAATAACTTATAACCAAAGTAAAATCTAAAAAAAGTGTTAAATGATTAATAAATGAATTTCCAAGATTGTTTTCCCTACTTATTTTTTTAATTCACAGATATATTTAGGGCTGTCAATCAATTAAAATATTTAATCATGATTAAACGCATGAGTGTCCATAATTAATTGCGATTATTCGCAAACTAATCGCACGTTTTTTTATCTGTTCAAAATGTACCTTAAAGGGAGATTTGTCAAATTGAATACTCTTATCAAACATGGGAGTGGACATATATGCTGCTTTATGAAAATATATGTATATATATTTATTACTGGAAATCAATTAACAACACAAAACAATGAAATATTGTCCAGAAACCCTCACAGGTACTGCATTTAGCATAAAAAATATGCTCAAATCATAACATGGTACACTGCAGCCCAACAGGCAACAACAGCTGTCAGTGTGTCAGTGTGCTGACTTGACTATGACTTGCCCCAAACTGCATGTGATTATCATAAAGTTGGCATGTCTGTAAAGGGGAGACTCGTGGGTACCCATAAAACCCATTTTCATTCACATATCTGGAGGTCAGAGGTCAAGGGACCCCTTTGAAAATGGCCATGACAGTTTATCCTCGCCAAAATTTAGCACAAGTTTAGAGAATTATTTAACCTCCTTCAAGACAAGCTATGACATGGCTGGTACCGATGGATTCCTTAGGTTTTCTAGATTCATATGATGAAACTACTTTAAAATTGAGCCCGCTACAACCTAAAAATCGCAAGTTGTGTTAATGCGTTAAAGAAATTTGTGGCGTTAAAACAAATTTGCGTTAATTTTGACAGCCCTAGATATTTTATAAACTTCCAAAGGCATTTTTCTGAATCCTTGTTTATTTCTGCTCCTTGCATTACATGCTCAGTGATGTAACCTACAGTATATATGCATGTTGGAACACACACAAGCTTCAACAAACTCGAGAATGCCCACATCTATTACGTTATCCATATCTCTCTGATGAGCTCCCCCTCTCTGTTGATGCTGCTATAGTTTCTCTTCCTCTGGTTTTAGGGGAGAGGAAAGAAAGACACTCCAGGCAAGAAGCACACTACACCGGTGTGATCCCCAAATACATGCCATGGGAGAAAACACAAAGTAAAAGAAAAAAAACAGAAGTTTTCATCGAGTTTCCTCAAAGTTTCCTCCTCCTCTGCTCTACTTTCTCAGCTCCCCTCAATCTCTCCTGCCTTTATGATCACCTCCAGGGTTGCGCTGTCACTCTCTATCACCTCTCACCTGTCACCGCTGTGTGTGAGAGCATGTCTACATGCATGTAAATGTGTTAAAGGGTGCACACACATATGCGCCCCTGCGTCGCCATTTGCCGCAATTCTTCCCAAAGTGAAAGGACATATAAGTTGACAGCTTCCTGGCTGTATCAGATGCGACAATTCTCACCCTCCAGCTGCTTTACCTTCCTCTCTCCTCCCCTACTTGCTCCTCCTCAGTCCTGCTGGGCTTCGCCGGGCCCACACACACTTAAATGTGGGTCAGCGCCCACTGACTCAAGGGTTCGGCTATGTTCTGTTTCGGTTTGTCTTTGCGGCTGGTCTGTTTGTCAGGGTGAAGCAAAAATGGTTGACATGTGAAAAGTTGAAAGATTGCCAGCTTTCTATCCGTCATAGCTTGAAGGTGGCATTTCCATTTTTTCAGGCTGTATGAAATAGCTGATTCCAAGATTAACATTTTGTCTGTCACAGTCAAACTCAGTCAAAAGTGAAGTTCACAGGACCAGCAGACACACAGTGAGTTGGCCCCTGTAGCTCCATTTCATCCTTCTCCAAAACTTATAATGGGCCATCTGTCTCCAGCTTCAAACAGGCAAACCAGCTAAAAACAACCCAGATAACTACGCAAGCTACTTGAAAACTTTTAATTCAGCACAAAACTGCATTTCTTCCATTTTCAAGGTGGCTGAATAAAGTGAAATCACTTGGCAGCCTCGGTGCCAGAGGGGAAGGCTACGAGTTAGCTCGTTAGCATGAAAACAAAACCACTCAGATGGTATTTACGTCAAACAGCTGATTAATACTTAAATTAAACTATATAGGGTACTTGAGGAGTGAAAAATCCCCCAGGAAACACGTTTCTTTCATTTTCAAGATGGCCTAAAAAAAGGAAAACCACATCCCGACCTCTGTGCTAGAGGGGAAACTAAACAGGTTAAAGCAACTGCTCACACGACTGAACAATAACCCAGATAACTATCTAGTAGCAGTAGGCTACTTCAAAACTGATAAGTTACCATAAAATTGCATTGCATTCATTTAAAAAGGTAGCTGCAAAAACAAAGAATAAAGAAAAAAAATCCACATGGCAACCTCTATGCTCGAGAGGGGAGGACTACAAGTTAGCTTATTAGCATGAAAACAAAACCACACAGATGCTACCTGCATCAAACAGCTGACTAATATGTGAATGAAACTATATAGGGTGCTTGAGGACTGAAAAATCTCCAGGAACCATGTTTCTTTCCGAGGTGTCCGAAAAAAAGAAAAACCACATGCCGACCTCTGTGCTAGAGGGGAAACTAAACAAGTTAGCATGAGAACACAACTGCTCGATATGCAGCCTGCATCTAACAAGTGAATAATACCCCATATATATAAATTGAGCTACTTCATAACTGATAAGTTACCATAGAACTGCAGTGCAACCTTTTAAAAGGTTGCAAAAACAAAAATAAATCCACATAGCAATCTCTGTACCAGAGAGAAGAAGACTACAAGTTAGATGGTAGCATGAAAACAAAACCATACAGATGCTACCTGCACCTAACAATCAAATAGACTAATAACCCCGAAAACAATAGCTATAGGCTTCTGGATAACTGACAAATCACCATGAGATCATATTTGTTTATTTTCAAGGTGGCTGAAAAAATATTAATAGCAACCTTTGTGCTTTAGGGAAAGGCTAGATACGATACAATACGATACGATATGATACAGTATAATACGATATGATATGGTAAGGTAAGGTAAGGTAAGGTACGATACGGTACGGTATGATACGGTACAGTAAGGTAAAGTACTACGATACGATACGATACGATACGATACGATACGATACGATACGATACGATACGGTAAGGTAAGGTACGGTACGGTATGATACGGTACAGTAAGGTAAGGTACTATGATACGATACGACACGATACGATACGCCTTTACTGATCCCCTGAGGGAAAAATCAGTTGCTGCGAAAGCACAAAGACAGAAATAAACACAGATACATAGAGAAGTAAAAAATAAAAAAGTGAAAAATAAGAATAAGAATAAATAAAACAAGAGATAAATACAGAGATAGAATATAGAAGTAAAAATGAACTATACAAGAGCAATCAAAGTTACAAGGCAAAGCGATGAGTTTTACATGTTAACTCTTTTAGCTTTAAACCACAACCACTCAGATTCTGCCTGCATCCAACAGCTGAACAATAACCCACATATACTGTAGCTATGTAGGCTACTTGAAAACTGACAAATCACCATATGTGTCATCGTTAATCCTGTTGGTCATGCACATTATAATCACAGCTCTCTACATGTCTAAGAAATGAGCAGTCAGATTTAAATGTACTGTAGGTGTAAATGCCTCATCGCCTTCATGTTTTTTGGGGGCGGTTCAATGACAAAAATCCCATGAAAAGCATGTTTGACTTCATTTATTTGGTGCACAAATAAATTGTAGAAGTAAGTTCCCGTCAACCTAATTGTCAATTTCATTTTTTAATATAGGCAAATAAATGTTATTCTTGAAAGAACATCTCATCTAAAATACTAATGATAAAAATGTACATGGATTATTGGATGGAAAGAACTGAAGTAACAGCTGTGCCTGACTGGCTAATTCTAGAGAGAGACTCTTGTAAGAACACCTCATTACTCGCCTTATTATGCTCTAGCCTGCCATACTCAGATCCCATTACTAAATATACTTCTAACCCAGTTGTTATTCATTCTTTAAAAATGTGGAAACGATTCAGACAATCCTTCTAGATCTGTAATTTCTCAACACTTGCTTCCTTTGTAAAGAACCATGCATTCCTACCGCCTTTGACGGATGCCCTATTCAGTGCTTGGCACAGAAATGGGATTTGTTCATTTAAAGGAATGTTCATAAATGGCTCATTTGCCTCTTTTGAGTAGATTGTTCAGAAATTCAACATACCCATGTTACACTTTTTCAGATACCTACACATTCGCAGCTTCATGTCTTCAAATATCATCCAGAAAGGGAAAGATAGGTGACATATATTCCTTATTAATGAGAGAAAATATGACAAATCTTAACTCCCTTAAAGATCATCGGGAGGGGGATCTGGGTATTGACATTTTAGACACTATCTGGTCAAAGATGATGAGGGGAATATATTCATCTTCCATATGTATGAAACAAACTGTCATGCAGTTTAAAATTTTCTTCTTTAACTTTGTTAAAAAAAAAATGTATATGAAATTTCAGAGACATTAGAGCAGATATTGCATAAAAAAATGTAAAAGCAGAAGTACCAACCCGCTGCAGAAAGACAAAACTACTTCTGTGTGCAAGCTTTTGTGTGTGTATGACTGCGTTCGTGTGTGTGTTTAAGATGCAAGTTGTCATCTTCTCACTCTCTATCAGTAATCGTCAGCGACAGCGAAACTGGCTTTAACTGTATGAAAAGAGGGAGCGATGAGTGACAACAGAGGGGGGGAAATAAAGAGATTGTGACACGGAGATATCTGCCACAGCCGTTTTACTTTTTCAGTGGATTATCTAAAAGTTTTGCTTTATAGATAAATGGCATGAAGGATGGTGTCTAGAAACTGGAGAGAGGCCGGAAGAGACCAGATCTTTCCCTATGTGTGTGTTCGTGAGTGTGTTTCTAGATAGTAGTGGTATCTGTCACTAAAAGTAGTGACTTTTATCTGTCAGTGTTTATTATTCAAGCTCCACAAGCTTCTTTGCCATATAATGGCCATTTTCATACCAGGATATTATCAGAAAAATAAAAGCATACAAACATTTTTTTCATTATTTAACTGGAACCCCAGAGATAAATTGGCATATTTGTGAAAGTGCATTGGCTTGTGCAGTTACAGGATCAATAATGTGTGCATTAAGGCATGAACAGGACACGAGGATGTACAGGAAACATGTCTACTGTATGTCCTGAATGTAGATGTACTGTATGTATTCAGGACATTTTACATTAGAGTAATCAATGGGGTCACTCTGCAGTGAGACGGAGAGAGTTACTGTAATATTAGTTGTAACTAATCACGGAGTGTGTGTGTTCTGATCTGGGAGGAGTAATTGATTGTTACAGGACATTAGCAAAGTCTCATCTCAGTGTGGCTGTAATGTGATGGGAGAACATGGAGGTTCTGATGATCCCACAGATCTCACACACATCGCCGTTACGTAACGTGTTATAGAGTAATAAAGAGTCGTGGGAGATGAGATGAAGATTACTTATGAAATATATACTGTACATATCACATAGTCGATAAAGTTTTCCCCAACAGCAGAACTTTTTCTCGGTCGCAGAAAAACAGGAATCAGTTTCTGTAAAATCTTTTGTAAAAATTGCAGCCCAAATTATCAAATTTACAGCAAAGTTTCCCACATTTTCCAATGCAGTTTCTTGTTTCATTTTCCAAATCATGTCTGCACATAGCAGAGAAAAAAGATTGTTACAGAATCTTAATTCAAGGCAACAAAATCCCTTGGTCTTTGAAGGCATTTACAAGTATCTTGGCTTGTTGAACTGTGATCCCACGTGGCTTGGACTCATAGCGTGGACCAACCCGGTATCACGCCAGAGCGAGTAATAGACCCGCCTGTCCACCAGAAGATAGTGTGTCAGTGCCACGTTTTGCCTTGCCGAGGCGTGAATATTACATGTGTGTATGAAGGTAAATTAGCAGCAGTGGGCAACAAAGCCTCTTAGTTAGGTTTTTTGGAAAAACATCATGGTTGACCTTAAAACAAGCACGTTAACTACGTGCAATACATGCTGAAACAACATAAAATAAGTATGGAAAACACATCTCAAACGTCAATAAAAAACACGTCACATAAATAACTTAAAAAACAAAACACCAGTCTCGAACACCGGTCTCCTGGTTGAAAATCCTGTGTGTGTTGGACCCATCCACCTCCACTCCCGCCCACACACCATAAGCCGTCTTTTTCACTTTTTATTCTCCATCACTAGCTGTGATCGTGGCATTTTTACGCAGATGCGTAAAAAACATTGCAGCCAGTACAGACTACATGGCGTGCAAATGACACGCCAAAAGCAAAAATGGCATCCTTATTGCACACTTTTGCCTTGCACATTATCGTGTCAATCATACGTCTTTTCGTGCAACCAGGCTGCGTAGACTGGATCGTTTTATGGAGGGAATTGTGACTATATTTGCAAGCATTTTTGTTCAGTTTGACAATGTTTTTTTAAATATTTTGGGGACTGGAACAAATGTGCATGCAGACTGGCGAACTGTTGAATTTGTGGTCATTCTGGCAACCGAAAGCTCAGAAATTTCTAGAGGACTGATTACAGTAAGTTAAAGAATTTTGGCATAAGTGACTTCTTTGTGGTAGTAGTCAGAGAGACGTGCAAAAAAAAAAAAGCAGCAGCAACAGGATGACAAATTGTAATGACATCATAAAGGTATTGACAATATATGGAAACTGATGCAGGCTGCGATTTATTAACAAACATGCACCTGGTCATTCATAATATCACTGATTTAGACGTTGTCGTTTGAAGCCACCACATGCCTTTACTGTCAATCCATCCCACCCTGCGAGTCTTAATCTTTTAACCAGCTGCACGCCCATCTACACTCTTTCAAAGGCATCCGCAGAAACTCTCATGAAGCTCAGCCAACGCTCCGTAAACACTACATAGCCCGGAGACAGGTGCCGTTTTTGTTGCAGATTAAAAGTCCAAATCAGCAAGTTGTTTGAGCGGCGAGCCAAGAGAAGAGTGTGCCGAGGCCCGAGGCTCTGCACGGCAATGAGTCAGAGAGGGGATGAGGAGCAGAGAGAGAGACTGGAGGAGAGGAAGACAAATGATATGGTTTAAAGAGGGAGGGGGGGGGAGAGAAAGAGACAGATTTAGGGCTGAGTTTAGGTGAGGGAGGGGCAGAGAGAGAAAAAGAATTAAAAAAAACTGAAAGGAAAAAGAATTGAAAACTGAAGAAAAAAGAAGAGAGAAAGCGATTGACATCTCTGCAGAAGAGGAACAGAAATCGTTTAAAATCTTTTTGTTGTGTGATGCAAATGTTTAGGAGGGGATAAATTCGCGTCATAATCTAATGCACACACGCATGCACAGTGTATATAAAAGGATTCACAATAAGATGATTAAGATCTGAATGGATTTGAATGAATGAATATAACACTCAAATTAAGGTTCCACAAATAGAATGTAACTCATAAAAGAGTGATTTTTTGTTATAATTTATCTTTTTGGTGTTTACTTTCTTTTGACATGTCTCATTTATAAATTTAGTTAGTTAGTTAGTAATTTCCTACAACCAAAAAATGCTCCAAATTCGACTGTTTTCAGCTCCTTAGATGTGCGTTATCAGTCGTTATAAACCTCATAGATGTGAGTCAGTAGGGGCCTGCTACACCTACTACGTTGTAAAAGTGAAAGCAAAACTTAAAGGCGACACGTTCTGACTAGGGCTGTCAATCGATTAAAATATTTAATTGGGATTAATCACATGATTTTCCACAGCTAATCGTAAAATAAATCGCTTATTTTTGTATCGGTTCAATATGTAAAGGGAGATTTGTCAAGTATTTAATACTCTTCTCAACAAATGAAGTGGACAAATTTGTTTGCTTTATGCACATATTTTATTTATTTATTTATTTATTTATTTATTTATTTATTTATTTATTTATTTATTTATTAATAAATCAATTAACAACACAAAAAAATTACAAATATTGTCCAGAAACCCTCACAGGTACTGCATTTAGCATGAAAAATATGCTCAAATCATAACATGGCAAACTGCAGCCCAACAGGCAACAACAGCTGTCAGTGTGTCAGTGTGCTGACTTGACTATGACTTGCCCCAAACTGCATGTGATTATCATAAAGTGGGCATGTCTGTAAAAGGGAGACTCGTGGGTACCCATAGAACCCATTTACATTCACATATCTGGAGGTCAGAGGTCAAGGGACCCCTTTGAAAATGGCCATGCAAGTTTTTTCTCACCAAAATGTTGCGTACTTTTGGAGCGTTATTTAGCCTCCTTTGTGACACGCCGGCATGACATGGTTGGTACCAATGGATTCCTGAGGTTTTTCTAGTTCAATAAGATGCCAGTATCTTAACTCTTTAAATCCTGCTACAATCTCCGAAAGATTGAATAGCGGCCGGGCCTTATTGTGGTCCGTCTGATTAATGCCTTAAAATGGCGTTAAAATTAATTTGCTTTAAGTTATTATTATCACATTAACTTTGACAGTCCTAGTTCTAACACATTGTAAAACTGAAACGTTACGTTTTTAACACAAACAAAACAGCTTCTTTAGGTTTACACATCAAAACCACTTAGTTAAGTTAAGGGGAAAAGATCATGTTTTGGCTTAAAATATCTACGTTTGAAAAGTGAAAGTCGTCGCTGTCGTCTTCTTTCATTCCTTCATTTGGTGATCGCACATGTGAATCGATGACAAAACCTACTGGTTGGTGTAGCAGGCCCACACACTGACCCACATCTAATGACTCACATTTAATGACCTGATAACAGTCTAATTGGCTGAAAAATACGCCCAGAAATATAGCATTCACAACTATATTTAAAATAGAATTACTATGTTTTAAGAATGATTATTACTACTGGTCTTGGGAGTCAAATACAAAGGTCATGCATGCAAACACTTGACACACATGTACCATTTGTCTACATGACATACTTGTGGCTGATAAAACAAGCATGATTATGATATCTGACACTGAAACAGCCCCGCAGGACACGTTCTGTGACACTATGACTCCCTGAGATCACCACACACACAAACACTTTGTAGACGATCAGAGAAGTGGCCAAAGGGACTCACTTTTCTTTTTGGCAGGTTGAAGTGTGAACAAACTGCCCCAGGTCAGGTCGGTCATACTCGTGGTCGTGTGTGTTTTGTGTACCTGTACATATCTGTGTGTGTGTGTGTGTGTGTGTGTGTGTGGTAGAAGGAGCGAAACACATGAGCTTCGTTAGCGAAACAGAGGCACCAGTGTTTGAATTATTGATCAAGGGAGTGAATACCATCAACACTGTAAATTCAGCATATGCACAGGGAGCGGAAATGTGTTTATTCAAAGTGATGAGTATGCCTGTGTGTGTGTGTGTGTGTGTGTGTGTGTGGGTGTGTGTGGGTGTGTGTGTCTGAGATGCTGTCAGTCCTTTGCATTTCTTGCATCCAAACACAACAAGCCCTGAGTCCAAACATGACCATATTGCAAGAAATCTTGCCCGTATGTCGCTCAGTAAAAAGGCCTCTAGTCAAATACAGCTGACTGGAATTTATCGTAGAGGACACACAACAAAACGCAGCTTGAAGATGAGCCACTTTCAATGAAAATGTGTCTCTGCGAGTACAAACTGACAAAACTAAAACCAGTAATTAGGGATGTTGACTATGAAATGAAATGCAGTAGAAAAAAAAGACCTCTTCCTAAATTTAAAGTCACACGACAGAAATCGTTTAAAAATAAAAGCAGCGGCTTCTGTTGTCTCATACATGGACCACAACGCCTGATTCCTTTTCTGCCAAATCTAACTCATAACCATTGCTAGAAATGGTCAACTCCTTGACATAAGTGTATGGACCGCCCAATATTGTAGAGCAAAACAGAGGCAAACTAGAATTGAACTCGTGGTTGTATGCCTCCACCAACCAGTCAAGTTGCAGTTTACATCCATGTCTGTCCAAAATGTCATCACTTCATCATTTTATCCTATTAAACATTGTCATAATTAAAGCATGAATTCTTGAGTTATGGCCAAAAAACGAGTTTTGTGAGGTCACAGTGACCTTGACAATCAAAATCCAGTTCATCCTTGAGTACCACTGTGCGCTCCAATACCCATACTACCATACTATTTAGTATGCCAGAAAAAGATTTAGTATGTCCCAATACATAGTATGTCAAATGCAGTATGCCAAAACTACCAGGATGTCCTATTACATCCGGTCGCATTTTGCAGTATGCAAGCCAGCATGCTTTCCTGGCTATTCTGACCCACAATCCTCTGTGCAGTGGACATACTGTATGAGCAAGAGGGTCAAAGTTTAAGACACAATGTTATGACAGAGTTGTATACATGTAAGGATAGCTGCAGTGTGATTATAGCCCAAGCGGACATGCCAAATTTGAAGAAGCTCCATCCAGACGTTCCGGAGATATCGCGTTCACAAGAATGGGACGGACACACGGACGGACGGACAATCCGAAAACATAATGCTTCCGGCCACGGCTGTCAAAATGGCTTTAGAAGTTCGCTGGCTATTGATATGATTGTATGCACATGTGACTTCTGTTAATCTCTGTTATACCTCACTACACACCCCACAGATGTACTTCCACACCACCACCTCTTTTCAAACTTGATACATAACCACAAACACACACATTCACACACAGGCAACCTCCACTCATAGTGAAAACACGCTCCGCTGGGATGAGAAGATGCACTGTATATCAAGTGCTGGCATGTGTGTTGTAGTAGGGGGTGGGGGGGATGTTCCAGCTGTTCAGAAAAGCCCTATCAGGAGACCAACTATACACATCTGGATAACAGATGATGTTTGTTACTGCCAGACAGATGTGAACTCCAATGTGAACATATAATGTCATCACATTTTATTGATTTTTAAGTTGAAGGATGATATGTTAAAGCAGCAGTTGGAGCAAATATGATTAAAAAACGGTCACTATATCCTGACAGTAGTGCATGAGACAGGTAATCTGAAAAAAATCATGTGCCTCTGTGTACTCCGGTACTCCTAATGGCATCCGCAAGATTTCACAGACCGAAGGAAAACAACCAAAGTCTCTCGTCACGGGCTAGATCTTATAAAGCCTGAAAACAGAGCCATGAGGAGGTGCAGAAGTCTGGTTTTCTCTCAGAACACTTAAATTACAAAATGCTTAAAGGTTATTATAGATTTTTTGCCCAATGACGGCAAAAACATTCTACAGTAATCAGGGCTCATACAAGTTGAGCACTAATTTACGTTCAGTGTGTGTGTGTGTATGTGTTGTTCTCCAGGACACTGACAGACCTGCTGAAGCAGCAGGGAGCTGAGGTGAGCTCGGTGGACAACGCCGCGTCCAGTTCGCCCAGCGGAGGGAGAGCCAACGGCATTTCAGCCAGGATGCTGCGCAGCAGGAGTGGTGAGTACTGAGAGAGAGCGTGCAGGCTCATGCACACAGGTAAATTCAGGGTAAAATACAATATACTACCAGTGCTACTATCCGAAGTATGGAAAACCTGTATATGCTTGTGTAAGTGAGAAAAATACAGTGTGTGTGTGAAGTCAGTGAGAATCACACTCCCATGCCAAATATATATATATTTATATAAAAAAAAGACAAAATGACTGTTTGATGTTTCTCTTTTTCTCTATTTGCATAATGTACGGTCACACATGCAGTGAATTTCACTCCATTCAATTTCCATGACAGAAGAGATGAAATTCCATCCATCCATTATCTAAACCCGCTTATCTAGTGCAGTGTATCAGTTCCAGGCTGATGTGAGCTGGGATAGTCTATCACAGGACTAACACATATTGTACAGACAGACAACCATTCAACATTGAAAATTCTCACATTCATATCCAACAGATTTTTAGGGTCCTGAGGGTAAACTGTTTAAATGTAGAAACTTAAAAAAAAAAAAGTAGGATACTGGTGAAAAAAAAAGCCTAAAAGCATAAAAACAGCAAAAACCCAGTTGGTTTCTTTGGTTAAGACTTTGTTCGTAATACAGACAGAGAGGAAACTCCCAGAGCTCCCTTGAGTTTATTTTAAAAATGTAGGGAAGAAGGTGAAAAACACATCACTGGCTATCTACTGCTGCTGTTCCCCAACAGAGTTCAGACAAGAGAAATTATGCCAGATTTTCTTACACCACATAACGCAAGACAAACAACCCCTATCTTACTTTTATTTCCACAAACACAAACACACTAACACTTTATCTCTCAGATGATCTCCAGTGTCTTGTTTCAGTTCTTTATTCTGATATTTCAACTAAATAGGGAGAGGAAGACACAAAAAGTGTCAAGCTAGGCTTTTTAATTTGTTGCTATGGAGACGAACTTCATTGTTTAGTTTTATTAACCTCACAAACCCAGGCTGTGTTCGAAATCACAAACTAAGTACTGCATAGTAACGTACTGCGTACTACATACTGCCTACTAAATAGAGGATGAGTCCTGGGATGACGTATTTTTGTAGGCCAACCAGGAAGTGAGCATCGCCCTGGTTCCCTCAACAAAAAGCCAATTGGATTCTTCCATTAGGTTTTAGATTATTGCAGAAAATAATCCCTGTGGCAAACAAACGTTTATGATACTTACACGTTTTGTTCAGCAAGATAACCTTCACTAATGAACACCACTTTTATGATTTTTGAAATGTGAATGCGATCACCAGAAGTAAAAAGCTTACGTTAATGTAAGGCTATAAACAGACTACACCACAGTCGCATGACCGCAGGTATACACAACGAGGCTGTAAAGGCAAACGAGTTGGTGTGATGACGTTTAATAGTCTCATTTAGCCACTTGTTATCAACCGGCTTTTTTTTTTTTTTTAGAATATTTTATTTTCAAATTTTTTAGTTAACCAAATATACAAAACATACAAAACACAAACAAACTCACACAAACATGGCTCCAAATTCCCTCCCTATCCCACCCACATACAAACTGATAAATAACCATACTCAAGAGGAAAAGGCTAGTTAAATATCAATTAAATTAAAAAGGATAAAAAAAGAAAAAACAAATTAAATATACAAATAAAGAAATCATAAATAACGAGATGTAGTGTTCTGACTTATTCAGAAGATTAATGATGTATCAAGTCTGATAATTTTGTTATATTAAATCCGATATAGGTGTTGGTAAGGAGTCCATATAGGTTATATGTGATTTTCAAGTGGAATGCAGCTGTTCACTTCTAAAAGCCATCTAGATATGAGGAGATGGGAATCAGACTTCCATGTAATTGCTATACACTTCCTGGCGATGCATAAAGCTATTTCTAAAAAAATACTTTTTTGATAAATGTCTTAAAGGTGTACTAATGACTGTGAAATTCCCTAATAAGCAAATTTGCAGTTCCAATGGGAAGGTAAATCTTGTAGGTATTGTCATGATGTCAGAGAAGTCCTGCCAAAAGATATTAAGTTTTGTACATGACCAGGTGCAATGCAAAAACGAGCCCTCCTCTATACCACATCTAAAACACATATTTGATATCTCAGGTCTATATTTATGCAATCTCTGTGGTTTGATGAAACCGAACTTTTTTAAGAGACATAAAGGCTTCAAAATTCATGAGTGGGGTATTTATTGTTATACATAAATATTATATTATCTAGTATACATCCAGGTATTTCTCGCGTACACAAAATATTATAATATATAATTATAATGCTATAATACATTGAAGTGTGAACATACTCAATTTTACATCATACTTAGTATGAATAGTATGTTAGTATGTGATTTAGAACACAGACCCAGACTACATTTTCTGACTCTGCAATGAGATTAAAATCTGGAAAACACCCCGAAGCAGGAAGCTGTCAATCATCTATTGTGCAGCTTGCTTAAAATCTGACATCAATGAAGTAAATTAGTTTCTTTTCTGCAATATATATAGATATATATTTTATTTTTATTTTTTTGTAGCAGCTGTAGATGACTGCCAGAAACTTCCCTTTCATTTTGGGTTAGTTTGGTTTAATTGACACAGTTTTTCAGTACTCCTGGCTGTTGTATGGACATCAAAATATTTGCCATCCACACGCATGTTTTCACTCAGATTCAACGCAGAACAATGTACAGGGCGTTTTAAATGTTACACATTGTTGGCACTGGCTGGTGAGACTCATTTAGGTATAGGGCTGAGAGGAGAGGACGGAGAGAGAGAATTGAACAGCAGAGCATCTTCATCTAAAAGTAGAACACATGCTTGTTGCACGTGCAACACACGTACGCTGTCTAATTAGTATGTTAATGTAAGCAGGCTGCACCCCTACAGGCGGCATGTGCCATTTTCCGTACATTCACTATATACATGCAGACACAGCAGTCTACATATAACACAGGTACATGCCACTCTATAGAATGAAGGGTAATAGTGTCATCATGTTTTTTAATGTTTGGACTGTAAAAGTGCAACTGATGTGTGTCCCCATGTGTGTGGATTAGTGTGCCTTTTTTTCGTGCGTTTGCATGTGAACATGTGAGTGTGCATGGGTGTGTGTGTGTGTGTGTGTGTGTGTGTGTGTGTTAGAGGGAGGGAGAGGGGTGTTTGATATGAGAGGCCCCCTGCGGAGAGCATCTCTCATCTCTTGCTATGAAGAATTTCACACACTGCTAATGACATGATATGACATACTGCATGTGGCGGAGAGCGTTTCATTGATCATAAGTCACTTAAAAAAAGAGGGAAACGGATGTTTGTTGGGCAGCAGCCTTATTGTTTCATCTCCTGAGTAACGGTTGCTTGTGGCCGGAGAGCCCGTAGTACAGTAATAAGCACTGAAGTGGATGCACAAGACTATCTATCGAGTTGTGATGGAGTGAATAGAAAAAGGGAGTCAAGTGGCTGGTCTGTAATACTCAGATACTACACATACTTCATGCCCCTGCAGTTATCAAATCATAAATATTAATGGACACATATCAGTTAATCTCAGCAGCTAAAATGATCTCTGCTGGCTGATTGGAAGAGTGATGAAATTACCTGCTTGTTATTCTTGGTTGGAAGGAAAATCTACAGAGGTACGGTGAGACGTATGCAGGTATTGACATTTGGATCCCTGGGAAGTGCAGCATTCAGACAGTATTGGGCACGTTACCTGAAAAATGACTCATTACATATTATTCATTGAAAGAATTAATTATATTACTTTACTAATTATACAACAGCAAAGCAATAAGTTACATTACTCGTGACTTAACTGTTTACACATGTGACATATTTTGTACTTAAAGCAATAGTGTGTAGGATTTAGTGGCATCTAGCTGTGGGGTTGCAGATTGCAACCAACTGAGTACCCCTCCGCTCATCGTCTCCCTTTCCAAGCGCGTTGGAGAACTACGGTGGCCTTCATCTAACGTAAAAAATGTGAAAGGCTTAATTTCAGGTGATACTGATGAAAACATAGTCATGAATATTATATTCCATTTCTGCCAATAATTCCCCCTAAATCCTAAACACTGGTCTTTTAACGTGTGTAGAAACAAAAAGAAACATTGTGGTTTCACAAGCAGGCCGCCTACATTTTGAAGGTATTTACTGACTAAACACAGCTAACGACAGCTTAGCCACGTTGATTACTGAATGTAGGCTTACCAGTGACTAATATTAGCAAGCCAGCAAACAAACCTGTCCTTTTCAAGTGTATACAGGCCTTAAGAACCTACAACATTGGTGTATAAATAGCAGTATAAGGCGCACAAATAGCACGACATTACACTGACATTTCGTGTGTCCTGATGACGCATTTTAGGCTTTTTGCGTGTCATTGTCATTTTTGTCATTTGCGTGCCACTTTTCGCAGATCATTTTTTACGCCACACAACAAAACTACAGTAACATCCGCAGTTAGATTGAGGCAACAAAACCACTTAATTAGTTTTAGGAAACATGTTTGGCTTTAACATAAGTAGGTAAACTAAGAAAAATATGTACAGAAACAACATAAGTACGGAAAACACATCACAAATGTCACTAAAAAAACATGACAAACGTCACTATTGTAACTTACAAAATAAAACACCGGTCTCCTGGTTAAAAGTCCTGTGTTTGTTGGACCCATCCACCTGCCCTCCCGCCTGCCATAAAGCAGTCTTTCTCACTTTTTATTCTACGTCACTAGCTCTGATCGTAGCATATTTACGCAGAGCGTTTGCATTGCAGTCAGTTCAGACTACATGGTGTACAAATGACACGCCAAACGCAAGAAAGGCGTTCTTATTGCACGCTAAATACCTTGAATATATACCTAAATACGCATTATCATGTCATTCATACGTCTTTTTGTGCGAGCGGGCTGGTCCTCTAAATCTAGAGCTGTAATTCTTTACACTTCTCATTGCTGAAAAAAAAGAAATCACATTACTGCCCAACACTCCTCTGCTTTTTCTCTCAGTCTCTTTCCAAATAATTACTACATATGGGCTTTTCAGTCGCTCCTACACCCTACCAAGTTTCCTTCCTTCCCCTTTTCTAGCTTTTTTCTCTGAGCTCACTCCAGCTGTTCCTCCTGTTGCTGTGTTTAAAAAGGTTTAAGTCTTATTTAGTTGTCGACAGCGTACTGGGAAATTAAACATCTCCCATCGCTGAGAACCACCCACTGCTTTGTGATTGACACCATCATCCTGCAGCTTCTAGAGGGCCAGATGTCCTAAAACTACATCATGGTGGAGTCTTGCAAAGAAGCCAGCATGTACAGAAATGTTGAGTGAATGAAAAAGCTATAAGTAAATGTAGGCGTGGGACATGAGTGAGTCCACTTCTTAATGTGAAGTGACAGTGTAGCGAAAGGCAGGGGACCTGGCAGAGAAATCAGTGTTGATGATGATACCTATTGATGCTAATGAGTTCCATATTTATGCACATTACACCCGCTTCTTCCGAGAGGAGGAAAATGTCCACTGGCTGTTTGCGATCAATAAAAACAGATGGTAAAAAAACTTTGTCCAGCGGGCTGCTTCGTGCCAATAAAACAAACAAAATCCTCATCCTCATATCACATCTGAACTCCCTATGACAGGTATTGTTTGGAGGGAAAAAAGTTAACTTAGAAGTCATAACTTTGCCCGAAGACTGTTGTATAACTCATCTCCTGAAAGCTGTATTGTTTTTGGTCATCGAACGGTTTTCAGAAAACTCACAGGTTGACATTTGAAGGTCGACACGTCAGCGCTTCACATCATGAATCACCCCCCTCTGTGACCAGGGTTGACTCGTGTTGCTTTATTTGTTGCTTTAAGATACCGAGACTGTGAATTTAAGCTGGCACACGCTGTATGATGGGTATGCAAATGCAAAATGTAATGCAAAATGTTGCCTAATTGAGCCACCGGACAAAGTGGAACACTAGATAGATTGCCAGGGCAAAAACAGATGAACAGTATTGGTTTTTCCATAGTAGACAAGATGGCAGGCAGAGGCCTTTGGAAAAAGTAATGCTGTTTACACGGAGTAATTAAACACATTTGAACTGATTGGAGGCAAGTGTTAAAAGGCCTGCTGCCGTTCTCTCTGTGTCTGCCGTTCACTTTAAAACCAAACTACGTAACTGTTGGAAAAAAAGAAATGACAATATCTTCCTCCTACAAATGAAAAGATTAACTTAGAAGCAATAAAACACACCGTTGTATAGTTCAACACTTCAACACTGGGTTTTGCTGCTACAGCCTTAACTAGTCTGGTATGACCATTAGCTTGTGGTGGCTAATGTTAGCTAACTTTGGATAGATATCGGTGTGTAACTGACATCAGGCTACTGAGTACACACATTACTTTATAGGATGTTACCATAGAGTGTATATAAGAAGTGGACGTAGTCACAGTGGCGTCATCCATTGGTTTGTGGACTGCCGTTTCAAAGCTTCGAGTTTGGCATTTTGTCCGTCACCATCTTGGTTTTTGTTTTTTGCAACCAGAAGTGACACGAGAGAGTGGAGCTAAGTACAACTGAACGCTGAATAAGACATTTTTAGGCGACCAAAATGTTACAATTAACTTTCATGAACTGAAAACACACTGTGAAAGAGTTAAAGTTGTAAGACAAAAACACACCCAGACCGGACAACGCCGTGGTAGCGACCTGTTAATCACAAGGTAGCCACGCCCTAAAGCATCCCCTGCTTTATGGTCTATTTGACTCTAAATGGGACCATAATTTACTAAATGAACATCATGCTGTGTTGAAGAAGACTTGGAACTAGCGATTGAGACCATAAACTCATGTTTACAACTTAACTTCTTTTTGCAACCAGAGGAGTCGCCCCATGTTGGTTGTTAGAAAGAATGCAAGTTTAAGGCACTTCCGCATTGGCTTCACTTCTCAGACCTGGAAGTTGCCCCCCTGTATGTTACCGGATGCTTTGGCATTAGCATTTACTATTATCCTCCAGTTGTCACAGTGAAATGAAAAATATGTTTTCTATCCTGCTGTGTCCCTGTGTTGATTAGTCATTTGTCACTTTTTAGACTCTAAATGTGTGTCAAAAAAAACGTTTTGAGTATGTTAACATCAAAATTCCTTGTTTTTCCCCATTAAATTGTAGTAGTATCTTTTTAAGACTATTTTGAAACCATGCCCACATTTGAGCGATCCAATCAAATCTGATGGATTTTATTTAAATTCCTCTGGTAACTGAGCCGCATCCACATATTACAGGCCCGGTCACATGTGCGCGAAATTAACATTCGCCTCCCGTTCACTTCCATGGAGTTCAACTTTGGTGAACTTTCAGGCAAATATCGCCTCGGCAGGTGATCACCCTAACTCAGAAATACAGTACGTCACAACACTAAAGACGCTCTAACTTACGTTTCACTGTGACTTTAACGGTTAGAAATGCCAAAAACTCAGAATGAATCAGAATTTCTGTTTAGATTTACATGAACCATCAGCAGCTAGTGTTAACTGAGGACAAGAGTCAAATATTAGGCCTAAAAGTCTCCAACAAACATGACTCATTGCAGAGAGAAAGCTTGAAGCGAAAAGCGATGACCTATTTATCAAAGACGACTGCAGAAGTAACATGACCCAGTAGCAAATCACTCTTCCTAACACACATTTCACCTTTTTTTCTTCTTATACCCCGGCTGTCAGAAGAGTTGCTTTTTGAGCGCTATAATCTCCTCCAAAATGTTTTCCTGCACTCTTAACTCTTCCCCCGGGGGTCATGAGAGGCAAACTACTTATTCTTGTAAATTAATGATCTCAGTTTGAATCTTTGCTCCCCTGCTCGTGTCATGTTGATTATTCTGACATGTGTACGACCAAACTCAGCAGATCACGAAGTGAGGATTATTAAGTATGTAAGGGTGGGAGAGGGTTGTGTTTGTCTGCTCTGATTTTGCTGCAGTAAATGATGATGAACACAGACTTTCACATATATGATCTCACTGATGACAGACGCGGTACGCACTCTCGCTTTATCCTCTGCACTTAAGTGTGCTTACATGTACCGTCACTCTCTCTCTCACACTGACACACGTGGACGTTCTGATTTTATCATGGTGATGATGGACGCCAAGCAATGCACTCTCTCCTTTGTCACTTTCCCCACGGCACTTAAGACTGCTTTCATGTGTCGTTTCACACACAAACACACACTCGGAGGACACGCCGTACACAGCGACACGTGTTGACCTCCTCACTGCTTTTCTCTGTGTTTCACGGTCATGAGCATGCACAATAGCACGGTAGTGCAAACAGAAGCAGATGGCATAGGTGTGTGTGTGCACTTATTTGTGTAGGTGTGTGTGTGTCAGTGAGTGAGTGAGTGAGTGAGAGAAAGAGAGAAAGAGAGAGAGAGAGAGAGAGAGAGAGAGGGATCCCATTACATCAAAAACTCCTTTAAGTCCTCCTAAAAACTTTAACTCATCTTAAGTTGCTGACCTGAAAATGAATCTACTTGCCATCATTAGTGCTTCTCTTAAAACTCAGTTAACTACTTCCAGTCAAGCCGGGAAAATATCCTGCAGAGTGTAATAAAATGACACTGTTATTTTATTGATAACGTAGTACACACTGCACATGATGAGAGAAAAATATATCCTTCTTTTCAAGCAAAAAAACCCTGTTAATTAGATGTTTGATGTCCACACCGTATTGTTTTATTATTTATTATTAAATTTTGTCTTTTTTGAAAAGGAAAAAATACAGAGTAGCCAACAGTTCTGCCACAATCAGACGAATACTTTCTGTTGGTTTTCTTATTCTTTCCTTATTTATTTCTACCTCTTATAAAGAAAAGATGGCCACCTTTATAGAGCATCACTGAGTTGCAGAGAGAGATTGGCTGATAGGGCGTATTCATATATAAACTGATATTAAAGGCAATTTTGTTTCTTCCATGGTGTCCATGTAACGGTTAATCAAAGTCGTCCTCAAAAGACAGACTTTTACATGAGAAGTAACAAGTAATACCACTTCTTTAAAGATACAGTGTGTAACATTTAGGGGGCTCTATTAGCAGAAATGGAATATAATATTAATAAGTATGTTTTCTTTAGTGTATAATCACCTGAAACTAAGACTTGTTGTGTTTTCGTTAACTTAAAATGAGCCGTTTATATCTACATACTGAGCGGGTCTTCTTCACGGAGCCGGCTGCCATGTTTCTACAGAAGCCCAGAACGGACAAACACTGGATCTAGATTAGGGATGAACGATCTGACTTTTTCAGTCCCAATAGCAATACCGATACCTGGGCTTTGGATATTGCCGATATCGAGTACCGATCCGATACCATTGTTTAACTAATAAGCTGTATGCCTCACTGTGTGGAAGTGACTGGGATCATCCTTCTATGTGTAGGGCAACATCAGGCTTGACTTAAACATTGCTTTTCTAACTTTGTAAAACAAAATGTGACCAATAAATACTTATTAATATTAAAATAACAAGGCAAAAGTGAGCATGGCTCACATACCCCCGCTCAGTGCTTGACCCCTTCTAAAGTAGGGCCAAAGGTTTTGCCCTTTTGGAACTAATGGAACGAGTTCTACTCCGGAAATGAAATTGAAGTTGAAAAAAATCCGTTTTTGGCCAAAATTTCAAAAGTTTTGGGCACCATGGACTTCCCAAAAGGCACAACTACACCACACTGTCAACCATCATACCAAATTTGAAGTTCCTAAGTTAAATAGTTTCCGAGTTCTGCTCTGGAAAGGAAAGTGTGACACGCAAACGGACGGACAGAAGGACGGACGGACGGAAGGACGGACATGTGGAGACTACGTTGTCGCGGTGGTATAACAAATCATACACCAGCAACTTGGTAAAAAAATCTTAAAAATTAACAGGAATTACAATTAAAGCGTTAACATTTTAATGCAGCAACAAATTGGTCAAAACTTAAACAGGAATCGAAATTGCAGCATATAATGTATTTAGTATATAAATATAGAATTTTATTTAATAGGTCAGCCTCGTTGTCACTGAGCCAGTATCGGCCCGATATCCGAGCCAATATTGGTATCGGTGCATCCCTACTCTAGATAGGACCATTCACGTTTTCACGTTTCCACGTTGGCCTTTGTGATATGCAGTGGTGGAAAGTAACTCAATACATTTACTCAAGTACAATTGTGAGGTACTTGTACTTTACTTAAGAATATACTACTTTGTACTTCTACTCCACTCCATTTCATTGGGAAATATTGTACTTTTTACTTCACAACAAATCAGACTTAAATTACTAGTTACTTTGATTTGACATACAAAACATATGATCAACTTCTTAAACATGTGTTTAAGTATGTTGGTATAAAGGCCTGGCATGCCCTCACTGGTGTTTTCAGTTATGTTGCTGATAAGATTTTTGCATAGTGAGCACTTTTGCTTTTGATACTGTAAGTACATTCTGCTGGTAGTACTTTTACTCAAGTACGATTTTGAATGCAGGACTTTTACTTGTAATAAGAGTATTTTTACACTGTGGTATTACTACTTTTACTTAAGTAAAGGATCGGCGTACTTCCACCACTGGTGATATGCCTGAGCAACACACACATGTGACCGTCTCCAGTCCACTCTGGACCAAGTCGTTCTCTTCGTCCCTCAGATGTGTCAGCCTGTTTCTAAACTCCTGAATCGTTTAGACAGAATGATACAAAGGAAGCCTGATCTTCTCCGTTGTACACCTCAATCGACCGCTGTCTGCAATTCCCACTGAGAGAGAAGATATTACATAACTCATTAAGCAGCATTTCTGCCCTCTTGTTCTGCGCTTAAAAGATCCCGATGCCAGACGTTCACTCGGTGGTGCTTAATGGAGAAATTAATATGTGCAGCCATGCTGGAGTTTTAAAATCCACAACCCCCCGAACCAGAACCTCTCCTAATTCCCCCAGTTCCTGTTTTATGTATTGGCTTGCACACACACACACTTACATACTTACTTCATTACGCAATCATTCAAACCTTGTACCCTAAAAGAGGGTTTGGCCAAGCAGACAGACTCATTAATTGGTCTTGTTTGTATTTCTGCGTGAGTGAGTGAGTGAGTGTATGTGCACATGGGCATGAGGACATCAGCATGGGCATCATGTGTACCACTTCCTGTAAAATTAAGGCACAAAATGGTAAAAATTTAGTTGAATTTTTGAGAAAATCAAAGCAAATTTCTTATTTTCTCCAAAGCTCAATGCAAAATTGTGTTAAGAATCTTCTGTGGTAGCCTGGGTACAGCTAAAGGCTGGTCCACACGTAAAGATTTTTCAAATCTTAACCGATTTTGTAAATGTTAGAGACCCCACACATAACGACATGTTATGATAAATAAAACAGTTTTGTTCATATAGTGTGTGGTGAGCAACGATTTGAACAAAACAGCACACCACACACATACGGATTCCATTCATGAACAACCACTCCTGACTCAACAAAATGTGAATCTCGCAAAATTTCTCATGATCAAACGTGACTTTAGTGTAAACAAACATAACGGACAGGCAGTAGTTTGTTTTTGCACTACTTTGTTCTGAAAATTCACGAAGAAAAAATTTAATTAATGGATGACGTCATGTTAAATTAACGCTTGTGTTGTCGCCACAAATCAATAAGTTGGTCCTCCATTTCTGAGCTCCATCTTACTACTACTTTATGCTTCGTGTTTTGCATTAGCTCATGCATTAGCCACAGCCGACATGATGGCGATGGTTGTCCTTCTGCTTCGGTCACCTTTTTTTTAGTTTGCCAGCAATCTCAAATTTAGATACCAAAATCACTTGAAGAAGGACTTGATACAAGCCCGGGAGAAAGATGTGAAGGTACCGTAGAAATTTGACAATAAAAATTATATAAAATATTAAAATCGCCAAAGGACGACCAGTTATTTTCCTACCAGTGATCAGAGTTAAGTAGAGTTTTTAAATCTGAAATTTATTACATTAGTGCAATCTGATGCTGAGTGGAGAACGCACACACACACACATACACACACAGAGAAAACTCCAAAGACCTGAGCTTCTCATGACAACCAGTTAATATGATACCGCTGTGTCTTAATCAGTCATTTATTGCTGCTCCAGCAACGTCATAAGGAACAATAGACGATGATAAGAAGGTAGTAGACGATGATGATGATGACAGTATAAAAAGTTTTTTTTCCTCTTAATCCGCTAATCTGGCACATGATGAGAGGTCAGCACCACTGAAATACACTGGATGATTATCCTGTGTCTGCACACACACACAAACACACACACACACACACACACACGATGCATATTACAACATGTGAAACATCCTCCAAGCTAATCAGCTTAAACTACAGCACACAGCACATTGATAATAGTGTGTGCGTGTGTGTGTGTGTGTGTGTGTGTGTGCAGTGATTAAGGTAGAGGCTCAGAGTTGTAAGTGCAATGTTGTTACTGTAAAGACTAATTCTTGACATTTCTCCACCCCTCTGGCTTTAGCATAATTTTCTAATTTATTCCACCAGAACATCCTGCCATCCATCCTCCACATCTCTCTGTCTCTCTGCATCACCTAAACCACACATGACACTCTCTCACTCTTTCATGTGTGTGTGTGTGCGTGCAGTGATTAGTTTTCAGAAGTTGTGCCATGTACACCTGTTTCTTAACACTGACAGTCACAGATGTCATGAAATCTTCTGTCTATGATGCTATATGCTTCCAAGTGCTACACAGGCACACACACACACACATGCGCAAATAGATTTGACTTGTGCATGGCAAATCTGATTGCTGACAGTGGGTTTTGAAAAGTGAAGCTAAAGCTGAAGTGCCTTAAACTTATATTCTATATCCTCTGGTTGCAAAAAGAAGTCTGATTGTATAGAAGTCTATGAGAAAATGAGCCTACTTCTCACTTGATTTATTACCTCAGCAAACATTGTAAACATGAGTTTATGGTCTCAATCACTAGTTTCAAGTCTTCTTCAATACAGCATGATGTTCATTTAGTAAATTATGGTCCCATTTAGAGTCAAATAGACCATAAAGCAGGGGATGTTTTAGGGCATGGCTACCTTGTGATTGACAGGACGCTACCAATGCGTCCTAGTCGACACATTTTATTCTAATCTTTTCTTTTTATTTCTTATCTTTTCTGTCTGTATTAAAGAGTTTACTGCTTGTTCTTTATTCTATTCTACAATATGTAAAGCGTCTTTGAGAACTTTGAAAAGCGCTATATATATATAAAAATCTGATGTATCATCATAATTATTTGAGTTGTCCGTGTTTTCGTCTTACAACTTTAACCCTTTCACAGTGTGTTTTCAGTTCATTAATTATTATTATTACAGTTATTATTATCATTATTGTTATTTATTATTGTTCGGTTGTACGTAGCTCCACTCTCTCGTGTCACTTCTGGTTGCAAAAAAACAAGATGGCGACGGCCAAAATGCCAAACTCGAGGCTTCAAAACGGCAGTCCACAAACCAATGGGTGACGCAAGTTGGCTATGTCCACTTCTAATATACAGTCTATGATTGGCGAGCATATCAATACGCTTTACTGCCAATTTATCACACAAAGAGGCACTGACACACACAGAAACACACATTTTATAGGATGAAGATGTTAAAACAATAATGCTATTTATCACAAATTTTGTTGCTCTCATCCAAATGACCTTATAAACGTTGTTGTCTCTCTGTGTGTGTGTGTGTCAGTGTGGACATTCGTGAGCGCTACATGTGTGCCCATCCATCCCTGAGGCTGACATCAAGTGCGCTGGCTGCATCAATGGACTTCATTAATGCTAATAGCCGGGGCTTCACTCTCTCAGCTAGTTTGTTCCATTGTTCATTAACCTCACTTCATTTAGCATGGGACTGGCTGGCCGTCAGGGTTTGGGGCCGCTGTCTCACCCAAAGTCACCAGCCTCGAGGTAAAAGGGAGATAACTCATGCTAATCCGGCATTTATGTATGTGAGAGAGATCCCCGGTCCAACCGGTATCACAAAACAAAAACAAAGGTTGCACACTGCAATGAAAGCAGACAACCAGCTGACCGCCAACATGCACGCACATTTGCGCTTGCTTGACAGCAAAATAACTCCTCAGTGTTCTGTATTATAATCCAAAAATCATCCTGTAGAGACAAACAAAGAAATTAGCCAACCATGTTCAGCGCACTGTGAACACTCTTAATTATTTGCTTTGTAGTTGCATTGTTAGCTTGTGGTCTTAAGTTTGTGGGAAAAAAGATGGAGGTAATAAAAAATAAAGAACACCAGCAGTAAATGAGTGAAATCCCCGACTCCCAAAGAAGAAGAGATCATTGTCAGGCATGCTTAATGCTACCCGGCAGCTTCGACGGCCAACTGTCGGCTTAAGGTGTCAGTATGCTTTCAACAAGTTTTGGGGGTTGCGTCACCCACACATGCAGGGATTGGCTAGGTGTGCAAAGGTGAGAAAGTATACAGGGATTGAACTTCTTTCTCCAACTCTCTTTTTTCATTCTTCACACAGTTACTTCTGTTATATTTTCTATGTCCATACGAGTGCATCACCATTAATGCCTTAGAGGAAAGAATGCAATCAACGTTATCCCCATTTATACAGTTCGTCTTGACCCTCTCTATGCCCGCAGGCTCTCTATTCCTCGGTCGTGTCTAGAAGGTAACCCATAAGTTGTGAAACTCTCGCGAGATGGTTAAAGTTAGGCATTGACCTCAAATGTTTGAGGTTAGGATAGGTCGTCAGGCAGCGAGTCTCGTGAGACTTTTTGCAAGTTTTTTTTTATTCGTGGGTTACCTTCTAGACACAACGCTGATTCTCGCCTACTTCAAGTGTGGCCATTCAAACCAGTAACAACACTTTTGACCCTGCGACCCTGTATTCAATTCAGTGACGATGTTTCTGATCGTCCAATGCAATGCTGGATTCCTGACCAGGCAAAGCAGGCAGCTGCACCCCGGAGCCCAGACACCCATGTTCCCCAAAAGCTCCAAGTTCACTGTGTGTCAGTTGGATTGTCTTCAGTTTTGATTTAATTGCAAAAATGTTACAGTAGTTACTCCTTTTTCATACCTGTTACTTACTTAGTCTCTTTTTTAAACTCTCAAACCAGAGTTGGTGATTGTTGGAACAGTGGAAAGACTAACAAAGTCGGTTTTGTGAAGTGTGTTTTACAGCAATCAGCGAGATAAAATGACTGCTGTCTGACTGGAGTCTGGTGGTTTTGAGGAGATGTTATTAATTATATATTCACTTCAACGGACGTCACATAGCATCGCACCAGAAAAGGGGTGAAAAGGGGGCGAAAAGGGGTCATCTGGTCACTGCCAATCTGAGCTGGAGCCGATAAATCCCCATTACTACTGCAGAGATATTTGTCCCAGGAATGAATGCTGATAGGGCTGCACGGTGGTGTAGTTGTTAGCACTGCCACCTCACAGCAAGAAGGTTGCAGTTTCAAACCCGGGTGTGCGAAGTTTGCATGTTCTCCCAGTGTTGACGTGGGTTTTTCCGGGATCTCCGGTTTCCTCCCACAGTCCAAAGACATGTAGGTTAGGTTCATTGTTGGCTCAAAATTGCCCTATTGTGTGAATGTGAGCGCGAATGGTTGTCTGTCTCTATGTGTCAGCCCTGTGATAGTATGACGACCTGTTCAGGGTGTACCCTGCCTTTGTACCAATGTCAGCTGGGATCATCTCCAGCCATGAATAAGATAAGCAGTTACATATAATGGATGGATGGATGAATGCTGATTGATTGTGATCTTTCACACTAAAGACAAAAGCCAGATGTTTTTTGTCCAGTGGGAAAGGGGCTAAAATCAAATTTTAACACCTTTATTATTTAGTTTATATTGTGCTCACATGCCGCATATTCACAAATAAATGTGTGTAATCAATAACCACAAATCAACTGGCACACATCAAACTTTCGGCAGGCAGTATTCTCTGTTTGGATCTGGGGCTGTAGGCAAATTGTAGTGAATCTGCCATGAGTAGTCTGAGGTACAAGCTGGGTAACTTGAAGGTGACAGGCTGCTTATAGACTGCACTGAGTGGAAGGAAATGTTAGTAAGTAGGGACCCTCAGCACATTAATGCTCCAGAGCTACCTAAGGGGTTAATCCAGCCATGGTTCAATGCCAGCATTTTTAAAATGTATTTCTTTTCTGTATATGGCAACTGTTTGATTACATCATCTTTAAATCGCTTAAGGAAGGTTGTGAAACATAAATTGTATATATGAGACAGGACACACTCTGGACTACTGTGATCACCAACAACTGACTGCTTCTCTGTTTGCTCGTCTCTCCCCAGAACAGTACCACCTGAATAACTCAGCTTACGGGCCGTTTGGACAAGGGCTTCCACACCCGCACAGCAACCACAGCACAGTGGGACTCAACAAATATACCTCCCTCAAAGCTGTGGGTAAGTTGGACACACAAACACACACCCAAAATGATGCTGACTCCAACTGACACAGTAACCTTTAGAGTACAGTAGGACGGCAGTTCAGGAGCTGTCAACTGACGAGGGTCTCTCTGCCTCTTGGCAAACAGAGAGCTGATCTTAAAGAGGAGCCCACGCAGTTCCTGTCCGTGGTTTGATTGGGTGGATAATCGTCTCTAAATGTGACTGAGTGATTGATTGATTACAGTAGACTTACTCCACAGTTCCTCGTGGCCTACAGACAAGCCTAGGGAACTAGCACTATGATCTTATTGAGGCCAAGATCACTGTGCAACTATTTTCCAGCAGAGTCTAACCAGACAGCGCAGGTCATTGCGAAGGCAGAGCTCTATAATACATGTATTTCATGCAACAGAACCTCTGGGAGCAGCACTGGAGCTCTTGAGCAGGAAGACACTACTGGGGCAAACGTGATGAAAACTATGTGACTGGTGAATGTCCTCACTTTGATTTTAATTATACACCAAAATAAAAATTTACCTTAAAGGGCAGGTCCATTATTTTGTTTTGTTTGGGGTTTTTTTTAGGTTTTTATATCATCTGTAGCTTCCCAGTGGTGTTCGTCATCAAAATGCTATTTTCCCAAGCTCTTCTAAAAAAAATTCCCACGTGACCTGACGTAGATTTCTGCATGATGATGCTGCTGCTACATGTACAGTATATATACATCCTTATGGTCAGTGTATTAACGCTCCCAGTTTGTAGAAGCAGACAGGAGTACCGGCACGGAAGCTAAGCAATGTACTGCTGTAGACGCCACACTAGTTCGGATCTGAAAGTCACACAATAACACAACAAACTAACCAATCGATTCAGCGGTAGACCAACAAACTCCCATGTTCTGCGAGGTAAAATTACTATTTTCGCGAAATGAGTCTGGTCTGGTCCCCCTAAAGATCCCCTGTAAAAAGACAAAAACGGGTCTATTGTGGGTCTCAGAGGGTTAAAAGAGAAAGTAATGGAACGAAATATCGCAATGGTCGCATATCATTTAATGTATGAAGTAACTGTGAATAAAGTGTGAACTAATCACATAAAGACATAGTGGCTTGATCATCAGGAATTCATGATATATCCTGCAGTAATACATGCATTAAATCATCATGAGTCATGCATTAGTAAAGTATTAGTTAAGCGTTACTATGATTTGTACCATTTGGGCAATATATTTCACAATGCTAAGCTTCACATTCAATAGATGTTATGCAGCACTAAACCAGTTACAGTCACAGTCAATGATGGCACAAAATAAAAATGGCTCATGATTGTCCCAAATCCCAATTTACTATTCACTATTGAGTAAACTATTGAGTATGAACAGGGATATACTGTAGCCCAAGGCTAAAAAGATAATTTACAGTATCACAAATGGACTCAAATCTATCCAATCAGATTATTCTCTTTATGCACAACTCTTCTGAATGCAATAAATTTACACTTTTTCTAACTTTTGGTCATTATTTGTACGTTTTTTCATTGCACTTTTATGATGCCTATACACATGTGGTTTTGTAAGAGATTTGTGATGTAACTGCAAAGCTACGGCCTGGAAAAGTAGGGCTGTAGGGTTTTTACCAGGTGATTGTACAGACCGCTTCATGTCAGCAAAGGTCACACACGCACATGTCCTTGAATAGTAGTGGGTGTAATAGTGTACATAACTACATCCAACCCCAGGTATTAGAACAAAACAATCCTCTAAAAGTGAGCCAAAGGCCAATCACTGCTTATCAAGGTAGATTAAGCTTGCTAGCTATTTGATGTTAGATAATTAATTCGTTATCACGAGAAAACAAAAGGTTGTTTTCTGTTATTACTTTTCGTGTTTGGGTCAAATCAGCCAACGGTAAAAGCAAACTGCCCAGATGGAGCTGACAGCATACAGTGTCTGTATGCTGTCAGAGATGTCTTAAACTCAAAAGTATCAGTCATTGTCGGGAATTATTCTTTTTTTTTTCAAGCAACCAAAAATCAAAGAATAAGATTTCCCTCACAATTTATTGGTATTTTCTTTTTAATTTATAAGGAACACACACACTTTATACTGCTTGTGAATATAATCAATTTAACCTTATTTACATATATTGTATGTACCCTTGTTAACACCTTATTTTGAAACCAGACGTAGTCACACGTGTATCCTTCCGCTGACTTTCACCAAGTCCATCGCTGTCAGTTCGATCGGGGTTGTTGGAATGCATTTAACGTTGGCTTATTTGACCCAAACATTAGAAGTAATAAAAGAAAACAACCGTTTGTTTTCTCGTGATAACGAGTTAATTATCTCGAGATAACAAAGCTTTTTTTCTCTCTCGAGTTAACGGTATTAAAAAAAAATCGTTTGAATCATGTCCTTTTAGGGCTTCTATAGTTGTAAACGCCATCTCCAGGTGTAATGTTTCCGGTTGACTGCAAAAAGGACATTCAGATGTTCTGAAAACTTCATATGAACATTTATTTTAAAGTTTTAATAACTATTTTTAAATGAAATCATCTGGGTAAAAACTAGCAGCTTTTGAAAAAAAAAAAAAAGGATGAAAACAAACAGCTGTTGTTAGTGGACTCCTACTTTCGGACAAAAATGATGAAAACACACACAGAGACAAGGTTATTGTTCATGTAGCCAGGAAGCTAGCGGCGATGACCTCAGTTTTTTGTATATTTAAATAATCCTCTGTGACATTCACGCTAGCCCATGACACACACACACACACACACACACACACACACACACGCGCGCGCATGCACGTGCATTCTCCATACTCAGGGCGAGGGTATTTATAAACCATCATTGCAATGTCCCCACATCCTGACACACATGATACCTTTAGCCTACCTCCATCATCTCCATTGCACTCCTCAGTTTCTCCCTCCTCATCGCTCCCCCTGCCTTCTGCCCTCTCGTATTCCAGCGAGAGAGGAATACCGCTAGGATTCACCTTCAGGGCATACGCCAATTGGAAATACTTAAATCACCAGCTTTCCCCTTTAATCTTCTTCAAACCCTCCCCCTCATCCTGACCATCCTTCGTTTTCTTCTGATTCTCTCCGTGTGTGTTATCTTTCCACTCACTTAAAGTAATTTCTTTTTTTTCTGGACAATCAAAGTCCAATTTATTTGTAATGGGAGAAAAAGTAACCTCTTTTTTTTTTGCTTCTGATGGCTCACACTGACCCTTCCCACTCAGCACTACTGTGTTTTTTTTTTTGTTATTCTGTCCCTTATCATGTCAATTGACCCTTTCCTTCAAATGTTCACCTCCCCCTGTTAAACCTTTACTTACTCCTTGCTGCCTTCTAGTTTTTTAGTAGGGCAGTTAAGCACAGCAAATGTGCATTTTGTGATAAAAGCAACACATTTGGCACAGATGTAGGTTCAAATGTTATGAAAAGATATAGATATCGGGGCACTAGTAATTTGGGGTCTGAGGGCCGTGGCAGACCTTTTTTAAAATGTCCACCAAATAGATGCTTAATATTCCAAAAGTGTTGCAGGAAACTGATTTTATGACTCCTGGTGAATTCCAAGGTGTGTTCAAACTGATTAGATCAGATGCCAGAAGATCACAGACATGTTTCTTTCCCTCTTTTTCTTTTTTTTTAAGGGTGCTATTTTAGGGGGCTGTTGCCGTTGATAATGCTGTTTACGTTGTTAGCACAGTTAGCTGCTAGCCACCGGCTCAGACATCTCCGTGTTCAGAGCCGTGTACAGGCAGACAATCCCGGCTGTTCGGGTTCTAGCTGCTGTGGTAGTGGGCCAATCACGTCACATTAAAACGAAGAATGTTTAGCTGCAAACAAAACCATACAAATAGTCTTTTTTTCCCAGATCTGGGCACAAAAAGGATCAATTTCAGGTATTGTTTGACTGGAAAAGTTTCGATACTACTGGGTTATTTTGGTCGATACCTTGAAAAGGTATTGAGTATGGATACCCAGCCCTACTGGTCATACCAAACCAAGTGAGGCTGAAGCAGCAAAAACCCCTGAGTGCATTAAATGGAGTTTGGGTTTTATGGATTTAAGTTTTCATTTGTATGAAGAAGAATGTTTAATTTCTTCTTTCAAAAGTTGCATGGTCTCCCTTTAAAAGTTTCTAAAAGACTTTGAGGAGCAAAAGAAGATGACATTGCTGACAGGTTGGAGCCGGGAGGTCCCAACATAAATGCATCATGGATTAAGTGTGATTCAGTCGTCAGTGTTCCTACAATGACAGACTCTGTGTTTGCACACTGGCAGTTCATTTTGGGCTGCTTCTGCATGTGACTCAGATATGCATCAAACTGTGACAAATTGAAAATGACTCTAAAGTATAAACAAGTTTAAGGAGGCAAAACATAGCATGTGTTTGCTATACTGGCCTAATTGTTAAAGGTTAAGAACGGAGCATACTACAGTAAATTAAAGGGTTACTCCTGTTTATTCCAACTTTTTTTTTATTTTTGTATCTTTGGCAATTGTTTCTATCAGATAGCATTGTAATCACTAAAGTAATTGAGATTTGGTTAAATTGAAGTTTGACAGGGCAAGAAAAGAGCGGTAAGTGGATCAAACAGGTTGAAAATAAACCGACAGTTTATGTTTTAGTATGTAAATCATTTTACCCTCCTACATAACTAAAATGTCTCTCTCATTGCACAGAAAAACTGTTTGCTCACAACTACAGTAAATACGGTAAGTCAAAGTTCAACCAGGAAGTTGGTCTGTAAACTGTTTACAGCTGACAGTTTCACACTCATGTTTTTCTGCCAAATGAGTCAGGCTAATCTGGCAAACCCACTAGTGTTTCTTTCCGCAATTAACTGAGATAGACATGATGTCCAAAACTACAAAAAACACTAAGTAGTAATAAACCAAAATGGTTCTTTAATTTACAGATGAATGCTCTGTTTAGATGTTACTTTTTCTCACTCAGCCCTTTTCTTCGTTACAGCACACAGTGCGTCTCGTAGCTACTACAAGAGCTTCCCTCTCATGGACTTCTCCCAATACCAGCCCGTGGCGCCTCCTGCCTTCCAGCCTGTGCCTGTTCCGCCCAAAGAGAAATCATACATCCACCAGTCGGCGCACCATGACCTCCACGCCCCCCTCTCCATCTCCATCCCCTCCAGCCACCTGGAGCACTCTCGCATCCCCAAGACCACCACGCACCCGCAGCTCTCCAGCTCGGCGTTCACAGCGTGGGAGCCGACCGGCCGCCGCGTCCACAGGCAGGCCTCCGCCCCGGGGAAAGCCTCTGCTGCCCAACCGGGGCAAAACCCCTCCTCCATGCACAGCTCCACTCGGAGACACGGCTACTCGACCCGGAGGCAGCAGAGCATAGAGAACATACCGGATGTCTTTAGCCAGCCGTATGGAGGGATGTACGGAGGAGCTGGAGGTGGGGCGGGACAGGGACAGGGGCAACATGTACAGGGGCAGCATGTACAGGGGCAGCATGTACAGGGGCAGCACGTACAGGGTCAGCACGTACAGGGTCAACATGTACAGGGGCAACACCCATCTCAACCTTCCTACTACCACCACAACAGGGCAAAGAGCTACTCCACCCACAGTACGACTGAGGTGACCGTCTGAGCGCCGAGGCCTCAGAGAGCAGCCTGCTGTAATGTTACACACACACTAACAAAAAGCTTTGGTGTTAGCCAAACGCCAGAGTTTGGGACAGTCAGCCCAACAGGTGAGGGATATTAAACACATTCAGATTGACGAGATGAAAAGGGGTGTTTTGATAAGTAGAACCACCACTCTTTACAGTTTAGGTAATGGTTATTATTGGACTCCAGCAAGGGTCTTGTTCATTGCTCATATAACGTATATAGATGAAAGGAAATCTACCACTCTCAGGCTCCTATAGGTCACACAGCCTTCAGAGATCTCAACCACTACAGTTTTTGTGGTTTCATTGTGGTTGTAACATCCTTATAGGAATAGGGATAGGAGAACAGAACTCTTAGAAAAGGGAGCAAGCTTGATTTTATCTGTGAAAAGGTTTTACATGTTGGCTTCCTGTCACATTTGGCAGGAACAAACAGTGCGTTTGTGTTAGCCAGGTAACTCCAGTTAAGTTTCAGTACAGTAGGTCATCGGTACATGTGGCTGCAAAATAACAACCTGGCTCACGGTTAGATTTTGTTGTTGAAAAAAAAAACGTTTCACAATGAGCCTGGCAGTGACAAAAACTGCAGCCAAAGGCCATATTTCCAATTGTTGTCAATTCAAACAGCCATTCAGTGCTAACACGCAGCTATTTCAATGTTAATGTGGTTTGTAACCTCTGAGATTAGTTTCTGTGGGCCACCTAGGGTTGCAAACCATCCCCGTAAAATAAGGAGAATTAAACTAAAAGACCTGTTCTATATTGAACTGATAAGGGATGCACTTTGCTACGTATTGTTGAGAATCAATTCAGTGCAAATTTATGGGAGAGAAATATTACAGGTCAGACTATTAAGATTAAGATTATGGGTGATTTATATGAGATAGAAGGAAACCCTCCTGATCTGTCGTCCCTCAGCCTGTCTCAGCATTGCTACGATACGCCTGACAGCGGCACGAGATTAAAAAAATGGCAACCTATACAAGTGTAGTCCGACGGCCCAAAAAAAAGAAGAGATTACAGAAACACAGAAGGGAATGGGTAAATTTAGTATTTTTGAGCGATAGGAATACGTGTGTAACAGATTATTATTCGGTAACACTTTATAATAACCATCATTTATAAATGGTAAATTGATAGTTAATCAGACTCAGTTAATAGTTATTTTACTGCTAACAAACAATGGAATAATAATTAATAATGTTTACTAATTATTAGTAATGCTATAATTGATGTTATTTTAACAGTTTATAGTTGCACACATTATAACATTTTATTCCGTTCCGTTCCGTTCTGCACAACGTGATTGGTTGACGCCTTTATTCGCGGTGCGAAAGCTCAGAAAATGTGTGAAAGTAATCATGACAAAAACAACAGTTCCAAAAATATATATTAACGTGCAAATTAATCGCATGAAATAAACACCCCCCGGTGTGTGAAGGTCCCCAGGGACCTGTACATTAGCGAGCTAATTCGATCAGAAATTTAATCAGAAACATTAAGTGAAAAAGTTAATATATTCCTATAATAGATAGTGGAATAATAAGCTTCTTATCACTTCCTTTTTGGCACAAACATGAGATTACAATATTTTCACTAAAATGTTTTGCAGGGGTAGTTAAGAAATGTGGGAGTCCTTCATAACTCCAGTGAGTGGGGTGTATTTTAAACATGAATGGAGCATAGGGGGTTTCAAGTGATGCCCCAGTTAGAGCACACTACCATTTGATTTTACATTTCACCAAGTAGGATATCTAAATTCCAGGCATTCCAGTTTTTATTTGTTTTAGATACGCTGGACATTTGTCATTGTAATCTATAGATCACAAACCATTTAGTTCCAGTGTAATCATCAATCATCTCAAGGTAACACAGTTCAGGTCATTTCCAGACCCCGTAGATGCCTTTATGTGCAGTCTTTTGATAAGTTCCCTCCTGTTCTTCTTGTAAAAACACCTCTACTATTTTACATCTCTCAGTCAGTCTACCTCCATGCACAGCTGTTTTCGCCTTGTTTCTCTCTCACCCCTCTGGGCCTCTCCCACCCTCTTTCCACGATGAAGCGCTTTGCATTCTGTACCATCAGGCCAAGCATACAGGGACAGCATCCCCGGGGTCACATTAACTTGACGGTGAGGACAATGCCACCATCACGTCAGCTCCCATCAGCCTCCATCCCCGGCCAGGGAGAGGGGAGAGGAGGGAAGAGAGGGACAGTGTAAAAGCCAGAGGCTGGGACTCTTTAGAAAAGGAGAGAAAGGGAGGAGAGGGAAGGGAAAAATAGAAAAACAAATGAACATGGCCGCGTGTTTTCGTTCCTCGGGGGATGGGAAAAGGGAAGGAGTCACTGTGGATCTGGCTCTCTCACTGCTAAGCTGTCCGAGTTATAACAGAGAGTGTGTGGATGCCTGTGTGCGATTTCCAACCCGCGGGCACCATTGCAGGGGAATTCGCTGAGGCACTTCCAGGCCTGGAGCGTTAAACATTTCTCCTCTCGTCTCTGAAGCCCGTACAGCAAAGGGCAGTGTGCAGAGCAGCTGCTATGAACATGCAACAGTTAATGCAAGACTTGTTGGTAAAAGTTTACGGCTGCAACACCCTCAGGAACTGCACAATGAAGTGAACTGTTAACAATGATTGCACATGTGTCCGGAAACACTGCACACAGTCACAGCGTGAGGTGCTTTTGTAGCAGCTGAATTAAGAGTCGAGCAAAAAGAGGTGAAACAGAAAGAACAAACACAAGTAATAAATCACAAAATATAACTAAATGACCAAACCCCTCCTTCTCGCTAAAGTACACCCATATAAACACTATAAAACATCATACAAATTCACCATATTTAGCCAAATCAAATTCTGGTGTTAGCTTTGTCACACAGAGATACACAGATGCTACCTGAGACGTCACAATCCCGTACAGCCACACAAAGTTATGCAGGAAAAAATGGGTCGGACATGTCAAACTAAATTTCAAATGTCCCGTTTTCCTGAGAGACAACAGCTCAAGTCTGAGCTGCAGCTCAACCTTCCTCAAATCCTTTTATATCATGCTGTATATTAAAGAAGTCCAACATCTGAAAGCAACCACCATCCTCAAGGCAACAAAAGAGAACATTGTTAGGTTAACATCTTCCCAGATGCAGGACATGTTATCAAGTAAGTTTGGCAAACACCTTATTAAAGGACCAGTGTGTAGGATTGAGGGGGATCTATTGGCAGAAATGGAATATAATATTCATTATTATGTTTTCAGTAGTGTATAATTAGGTTAGGATGAGCCCTTCATATCTACATAGGGAGCGGGTCCTCTTCCACTGAGCCCGTCCATGGATGGATTATAAGAACTGGATACTGGACCCCAAGATGGCGCCTATTCATTCCAATGAGAATTGCCCGCCTGGCCTCACCCACAAGTTCCCACTCAGCCCATAGACTTTACATTGTGATGACGTCACAGATGTTCAAATCGCTTTTATTGGCTCAATGAAAGTTTTACAAATATAAAACCTCCATTGATCAAAAATTCATAATAGAAAGAGTCATAATCGACCTTGTTTGCAGTTCGAGGTGTTATGTCAACAGTTTTACAGACGTCTTTTTTACAATGGTGGTCTATGGGGAAAATGCTTTTTGGGCTGCTGGGGATTTTTTTCTTGCCACAAGTGGCCACTGGAAAACAAGACTCAGTCAAAACCGAGCATAAGGCTGGACCGGGTTACGGTTAGTCTGTGAATTTTTAGCTAAATTGTAACACAAATAGTCAGTGGTCATTTCTATAATGTGAAATCCAGCGCTACATGTCCACCAGGTCCAGAGAGGACACTAGGGGACGCACTGCTCCACTCAACTGGCTGTTCAAGAGGTGACGCACCCTATATCATTGAATGCACCTTATTGGTCCCTGGTCTTCTGCTAGCCGTTTCAAACAGGAAACAACACGGCGGCCTGCTCGTAAACTTTTATTCCGTCTAAGCAATCCACCAAAAACATTGCGTGAGAGTAAAGAGTAAAGTCAGAAATAGGCTATGATGCCACTGCTGAATCTCGTTTAATTTTAGAACCAGATCGCCTAGTTTGAAAGCTTGGTCCAAGTTTCGTGAGCCGGACGTGTCACGCTGGACGGGGTCATCCATTTGGTCTGCTGTCTCCTGAAGGAAATATCCATCCGGCTATTTACCTACTAAGCGCTCCCCTATGTTCACTAGGTGGTCGCTAACTTTGTCTTTCTGACGTTAGTGCTTGACGGGTAGTGAACAGTGTTTTTTTAGAGCTTTTATGCTGTGAGACTGGTGAGAGTGAACCAAAACAGTAAAGCTGCTGGTTGGAAAACCGAAACAATGAGCTGAAAGACGCTAAAATGTTCCATAGAGTTGAGGGGAACTACAGAGTTTATAATTCTCAGCTCTTGAAGTGACCCCCTTGACATTACACTAATCACTGGATCCAGTTCTATTGGAAAATTATTGATTATAGATGCGTTAAGAAAATGCACAACATAAAAGAAGTTCTAATTCTTCCCAGGAGAATTCTTTAGAGAAGCTCTAGCCTTTGAAAACGTGTCCATAATGGGGTTTTTTTATATATAAGAGATCAAAACACCTAAATCAGAATAACATTAACAAAGTATAAATAAGAATATAAATTATTTTTGTTAGCCTGGCTGCAACATATGTAGATATTAAACTAATTTTAACTACACACACGCTAAACCTCTGCTGCAGTTTACTTCCTATGGATGAATCCCATTTTGTTCTTTTTTTCACACGAGAGGATTGAACCCTCCTGTGTAGTTATGCGAGTAGAGCAAGGCATCGACACTGTGTATAAGGATTCATTAACCAGGAATAAACTGCTGCAGGTAAAAGCATCTATTAAGTATATTTTTTTGGAAAGTTGTCAACAAGAGTTTTGAATGGTATATTTGAACAATGCCATTAGGTGGCACCAGATAACTCCACAGAGATATCAGAAAATATGAGTTTTGACGATGGAATACGATCGGTTTTCTGTCCCACTGCCAAAATCTGCCTCTCCACAACAAAGTACACTCCTTCGCCCTCATTACCCCCAATCCACACACGGTGAACCACAGTGTCTCAAAGACAGTCGACAGGTGATGTTTTTTGAGCATCTTGCTGCAGACTGAGTCCATTTCTCTCATTCACTAACAAACACCAAAAAAAAACTTACCATCACTTTCTTTGTTTCTCAGATTTTAATTCTCTACACCGTACGTTTTAACAAGTTCTAGAAGAGGAGCGTTAAAAAAATGACATTAAAGGGGAACTACGCCCATTTTCAAAATTCATACATGTTATTCCTGTGGTCTAAGACAGTCCAAAATATATTAGTAATCATGAACAACTCTCCAATCAAATCCAAAAACTAGAGTGCTAAAACTCAAACGTGTGATGTCATAGGGTATAAAGTGTGGAACTGCTCCATAGACAATGAGTGGGGAGCGATGTTATAGATGACGGCGAGAGCACCCAGGGGGATGTTCTGAGTATGGGAACATTTTATGTTTCACAACCGAGTATACCAAAATAGAATAAAGCTCATTTGGGTATAAAAAAGAAAAAATCTTTAGGTCCTCGAAATCAGTCTCCCATTCATTTGTTGCATCTGAAATTTCACATTAACATGCTATTTAGTACGCTAAAACAGTATGTGAGATTTTTTAGTATGTCCGAAATGAATTGCATACTATTTCCGGTGAACTATTACCGTATGCAAAACTGGACACTAAGCTGGCATAAATATCCCACAATGCAATGCGTTAGGGAAGACAACGTTCATAATAGACGTTGACGGACAGCTCTGTAACGTCAATAACGCTCCAATTTAAGTGTAAGTATTAAGATTTCACTTTGCTAGGCGTAATATATTTTTTCAATTAGTTCAGCATCGTTTGGTCACGAGGTTAGCGCGCGTTACCATGGTTACGCATCTCAGGAAGTGACGTGGTAATTACAGCTCAGTGTGTACAAAAAGGCACATACTACCGTTTATACATACAAAGGTATGTTGAACTATAGTACACATATTGGGTAGTGCGTAGTATGCGATTACGGATGCGGCGCTGGTCTATGGAGCAGCTCCAGGCTTTATACTTGATGACATCACAAGTTTGAGACTTACTTCTCTGGTTTCTGGCTTTGAGAGAGAAGCTCATGTTCACAAATGACGGATGCTTTGGTCAAGAAACCAAACACTTGTCGCCCTTTCACCGAGCACATCTCTTTTCCTCCTGATTAAAAACAAAAGTCATTTTGTCGTTACCAATGCAGCAAAGGATCCTGGGCAGGAATCATTTCCTCTTGATGTTGTGAATTAAAAATGTTGAGATCTGCTGGTTTAGAGACACAAAATCTGTTTTTTTTATGAGCAATAGAAGTTTAGTTCTTTTACGTGAACAAGTGCTTCCAATGTTGTTCTTGGTATGAAATCATGCATTTTCCCCACCTAAAACAACGGTACCCCTCTGTTCTTTTTCATCTATTTATGATAAATGTTTCACATCTTGTGTGGAGTTTTGAGTCAATTATTTTTGAACATTTTTTTTAGGTTTAATGTAGTGCAAACATCATTGGAAAAATCATGTGTTCTGCTTTATTTATGAATATTGTGTAAATATGTTGATTTAATGTAATTTCCTATGTATTTTGTTTGAATAAGGGCTGTAAGTCATTTTGAGTCGAAGAGTATTTATTATAACTGCTTTCAGATTTTAACAGAATATATTATTTCATGTTAATGATTTTAGTAACATGAAACACGATGTATAGAGAGATCTACATCAGAGTTGTGCAATTTTCTAATGTGCAATAGAGGAGGATGAAGTAGGCCTACTGTACTGTATGTCACATTACTGCAGTGGGGTTTTTACATTAGTGGCGAAAACACAGTGACACAAATGAACTGTAGTGTAGGACAAAGCAACTATAAAGCAGACAGGCTGTCTAAAGCATTGATAACATTTCTATTGTGCGATTGCATAATACTGACCAATAAATGGGACGCTGTAGAAAAGCAAGTAGCGGTGAGGATGAATTGAGCGTGCAGCAGTTTGTTTAAAACTGGTTTACACATGCAGAGAAGATATTTAGTGATGTGTACAGATACTGGGCTGTCACTATTTAACTGCATTAGAATAGTTTATTTGCAGCAAGAGAAAGAAGGGAATTCATCCCACTTTGGCACGATTAACCAATGCAGTACATCGTCTTGGAGTAGTTCAACAAAAGAATATATAAGAGGACAGAGCTATGATAAATGTATATATACAAATAGCCAAGTAAATCCAAAGTGTATTGGTGTGATATACAGTATGTAGCAAAAAATATGTATATACTGTATGTACCTGTACTTCTTATTACAACAAAACAGCTCATTTATACCCAAAATGTTCTAGAAAATGTTCTTTGCAGCGGATTGTTTAGCAACTGATGCCACTTTTTGATGATATGAAATATTAAAGATTGTAAAAATCAATGCAAGGCTTTGTGTTTGTATGAAAGAAGTAATGTTGGACCTTTCATTCTTTTGGGGCAAAACACTCCCAACAACAAGCAGCAGGCACCTTAATTGGATCGGCTAAATACTCCACACATTGAACAGACAGAAGTCCCCGCAGCCAAAGACTTAATGACAACATGACAGCAAATCAGTAGTTCTTTGTTGGCTCAAGTTACCAGCAAAACATCATAATTAGTCCATATGGCTTTAAGAGCCAATTTGAGACGACTTTTACCAACTCTTTGTTAAGAGTAAATAGTGCTATAATTAACAGGAGATTGAGAGCACAAATGCTGTCTCACTGTCAGCCACAGCTCCTCTTGAATAGTTGGAGGTAAATGACAGCAGTTACAGTACATCTGCAGTGTTTTCCCAGCCTGGATTTGAAGCAGCGGCAATCACAAACATGTCCCAGTAACCAGCGATTCACCCGTCAATTCTACAAATGTAAACACATCAAAGATGTATGTGTTGCCTTGATGTATCGTGGGTGGCATAAACTAGCTGCCAGCGCTGCAGTGAGCCTGCAGTGCCACCATGTGGCTGTTCCTGATACTACAAAAATCCTATCAACCAATCTAATGGCAGCTCGCTCCTTATCCTATAAAAACTCATGTTCTTATCATTAGTTTGCATAGATTGTGCTGTTAAAATTTGAGAACAGTGATGAGTCATTTTTCAGATTAAATATTTTAATCAAACCCAAGACCTTTTACAGTCCAATTTATGAGAATTATAAGTGATTTTAAAGGCCTCGTGCATGTATGTAAGATTACATTTGAGACAATTTAATACGTTTTAAACAGACACCCTTTAAGCATAATCAAGTAGGTGTAATAGCAATAGATTAAACAATACTAACAATAAATATATTCAAAATAACAATCAACAATATATTTATTTTTTTTTCAAGGAGGGATCCTTGCAGGTTAAGTGGCTGTTTGCATAACACCTGCTGTACATATAATCGTATAGGCCTGGCTTAATGATTTAAATACAAACAATACAAAACTTCAATATTCAGTGGTATTAGGCACAATTGCTGGATATGTAACAATCTGTCTTTATAAATTCATCAAGTCTAGGCAAGTAAATTGTACGAGTGTATTGGTCCTGTATTTAAAAAAAACAAAAAAAACACACAATCCTATGATCTTAGATGTTCCTGAGGGAAGCAAGAATCTCAGAGGTTACACATGTGTACACTAAAGAAGACAAACGGGTTTCCTTCCTTTTAACTTTCACTTACTCTGGTTTTGCTCTTGGAGTGCAGTCCTGACATTATTATTAATGACCACAAGGGGAAAAAAATCAAAACAGAAAATCACATGTTAAAAGAAATATGATTAGGAGAACAGGTATTATTATGTGTACTTTGATACAGACCCGGATGGAGTTTGAAGAAAAAAAAACTGTTTAGAGGACTGCGGTAAAGGAGACATATCATGCTCATTTTCAGGTTTATGCATGTATTTTGGGTTTCTACTAGAACATGGTTTAATGTTCAAAAAACACATTATTTTTTTCATACTGTCTGTCTGAATATACCTGTATTACTCTCTGTCTGAAACACTCCGTTTTGGAGCCTGTCTCTTTATTTTCCTGTACAGGTCATCTAATTGAAACCCATTTCATAATAGACTGTCATAATGAAGCACCTTATAGGATGATGTATATTTAAAAAGCTTCAGAGAAGACTGTACAAATGATGGCTTGTTAACTGGAAAAGTGACTTATAGCAAAGATCAACCAGTCAACCACAAGGCAGAGATGTGATCAGGGTCTGACTGGTGGCTGATGGCGAGTGTCCCACTCTCACCCAAACACTTGAATGAAAGTATTTTCATTAAAAGGACCCATTTTCAAAATTCATTCATGTTACTACTACGGTCTAAGGCTGTCCAAAAATATTTTTAAACATGAACAACTTTCTCACAAATCCAAAAACTAAAGTGCTAAAACTCAAACTTGTGATGTCATAGGGTATAAAGTCTGAACTGCTCCATAGACAATGAATAGGGAAATATATTATAGATCAGCTATTCTCAACCACTGGGCCGGGGCACACTGGTGGGCCTCAAAGCGTCATCTAGTGGGCCGAAAAGGTACTGCCAAATGGTTAGATTAATCTCTTCAAAATCGATCAGTCTTTGAGAGGTTGTAGTGGGCTCAGTTTTAAGGCTAGAGTGAAGATACTGGTATCATATGAAACTTAAAAAAACTAAGGAATCCATTGGTCTCAATGTCATGATAGCTTGTCGGCAAGGAGGCTAAATAACGCTCCAAAGTTACGCTAAATTTTGGCGAGAAAAAAACTGGCATGGCCATTTTCAAAGCACACTTATGAAAGAGTTAAAGCTCTAAGACGAAAACGTGGACAACGCCCAGACCTGACAACAGCGTGGTAGCGACCTGTCAATCACAAGGTAGCCATACCCTAAAGCATCCCCTGCTTTATGGTCTATTTGACTCTAAATGGGACCATAATTTACTAAATGAGCATCATGCTGTATTGAAGAAGACTTGAAACTAGAGATTGAGACCATAAACTCATGTTTACAATGTTTACTGAGGTAATAAATCAAGTGAGAAGTAGGCTCATTTTCTCATAGACTTCTATACAATCAGACTTCTTTTTGCAACCAGAGGAGTCGCTCCCTGCTGGCTATTAGAAAGAATTATTGCGCATTGGCTTCACTTTTCAGAACCGGTGGTTGACTACAGCTCCAGACTTTATACTTGATGACATCACAAGTTTGAGACTTACGTCTCTGTTTTCTGGCTTTTAGAGAGAGAAGCTCATGTTCGCAAATGTTGATTGTACTATCCTAGGCGTTGGAGATAACATATTGAAATTCTTAATTTAGGTGGTGTTCCCCTTTAATGTGCATGGCCCGTCTATCGCTGTCCGGTTATGTTGGTGCCTCCAGGATTTATGACGATGGAATCCAGTAAGGGACGGAGAGCCTGGCCAAAAGGCCTAAAGAGGAAACACAGACAGTACCGTTACACTGAAATCAAAAGCCCTAAAGAAAGTCTAAACAAATTTACAGTATGTGAGCTACGCAGAGGGGGAAGGGAAACAAATTGAGCACAGCAAGACCACAGTGTTTCAATTGAGGGTAGCACACGGAGAGAGAGAGCCAGAAAGAGACAGTGTCACTATAACTACAAATTCATCTTTACTACAGTACTATTGCAAGCAATTGCTCTGTAATATTAATAATTCATATATATTGCGGTAATGTAATATGTCTCAGTGTCACCTCCTCAGGGAAGTATCAGTTGAACTGATCAAAGACAAAATCCACCATCACATTTTCGCACACAAGTCATCATCAGTCTGGGATGTTCGGTACATCTCAGGCTTTATTTGGAGGGAAGTGATGCAATTTACTATTTTTCCATACCTATTTTTTTCTAATTGCCTCTCTACTTACACTTTACTCCATGTGTTCTATAAGGGATTTCTCTCTGTGAAATCGGGAAACACTGGTGCAAAACGAGTCAAACACACAAGCCCTTTCTATTTCTGAGAAAGGACCTTGAAGGGACTCACACCTGTATATATTGAAGATGTTTGACATTGTCTTTAGTAGGGTTGGGCGATATGACGGTATATACCATGCAAAGGTAGAAATGTGTCCACCGGTAGAGATTTGGTGATACTGTTTCCACCACGGTAGCATTTCTCATGTGATCTCCAGCTGCTTCGCAAGGTAACTTGATTTGGGCAGACGTGGAGGAGGAGAGTGAAGTTGTAAACACAGAGCAGGATGAAGCATCCTAACCAAACCAAGATGAGGAAGAACTCTGGTTACATGACAACCAGACGTTTGCACACTGTAGCTTATTTTGTTTTATCAGCTGTTTGAAATGAAAGGTGAGCAAATCCTGCAGTAAAAGTCATATTTTCTTTTTCTTTTGGTATACTCTAAAATACTAATTTGTGTGATTTTTATATCACTGACTGAAGTCAGGCTGGTATTTTTGAAAAAATATTACTTTTACTATTTTGAGTCTTTTGTTTTAATTCAAGTGTTGTCTCATATGAGGCAGTTGTTTTTGTTTGTGTGGAAGATCCAAATAAAAGAAGAAAATAATCAAACATGATGAAGTACTGTACGGTTATTTTAAACCATTTCTGAATTGAATTTACAGAACAATTACTGTATTGTGATATATACCATTACCCTGAAATAAAATGACATATGCCGTAATAGCAGATCAAACTCTATTAAACCCTACTGTATCTGTATTTTCCCACCTACACTTACCGTTATTTATGTTTGGTCAGACGTTCACAAGAAAAGTACCAACCAACAAAATGAACACACAATGTGTGCTCAAGAGTTTTCTGGTGTTTTAATGTGGTTGGGTGGCTGGATGAGGTCATTAGAGTCAGAGTAGAACACCTGACAGCATTTGAACGACCATCCTGTCCTGAACAGAGTCCAAGTTCACCTAAACTAAGTGAACGGAACCAAACTCGCAAAGATGGACACTAAAACTCCTCAAAAGTTGCAACCGAGTTCTCCACCACTTAGTGGAATATGTTTGGATAATCATAATGGTATACATTTTTTAGGTATTAAATATACATTCAGGATTTCTAGTATTGTGACAACATCAGTATAAGCAAAGATGCAGTTTAACTACAACTACAGAGAATGAGACAGAGAGAAAAATGAGAAGCGCACGGGCGATGTAAGAACAGCTTTATGGTGATTAATGACTTACGTGGATAGAACGTCAGATGGAAGGTCTGTGATGTACGATGGGATCTTTTTGCCCGTGAGGAACTGAGCCACCTCGTCGCTGAAAGTGTTGCAGTTGTGCTCAAACAAGTTGTACTTGTCACCTCTGTGCACCAAGAGAATGAAGGAGAGAGGGAAAGAGAGAAAGAGAGGAGACAGAGACAGAAATTCAGAGAGAAGACCGAGAGACCAGACAGGGTGGAGAAGGGTGGGTGAGCAGCAGGAGGAGACAAGATAAGAGACATTTTGACGGTGAGATAACACTATGTATAGACTGTGTATAAGAAGTGGACGTAGTCACTGTGACCCAATGAACTGAAAACACACTGTGAAAGGGTTGAAGTTCTAATACGAAAACACGGACAACGCCGTGGTAGCGACCTGTCAATCACAATGTAGCCAGGTCCTAAAGAATACCCTGCTTTATGGTCTATTTGACTCTAAATGGGCCCATAATTTACTAAATGAACATCATGCTGGATTGAAGAAGACTTGAAACTAGCGATTGAGACCATAAACTCATGTTTACAATGTTTACTGAGGTAATAATTCAAGTGAGAAGTAGGGTCGCCCCCTGCTAGCTATTAGAGAGAATGCAAGTTTAAAGGCACGTCCGCATTGGCTTCACTTTACAGCCGCAGAGGTTGCCCACTGTGAGAAGTGTGAGACTTTAAATGCATTTAAGACAAAGTACAGAGGATGTCAAAAATATTTTTTTTCAATGCAAAAGAATTATGGCCTATACATACCAAGTGAAATTTCCAGGCGATAATATGTTTTTTAGTTTTTTTTAAAAGGTTAGCGTGGCAGCAATGCATTTGCCTCACAATTGTTTGTGATTTTATTTCTTTAAGTTTTTAAAATTCCTGATTTAATAATTTGGAGTATGATGAGAATGTTTCATAATAAATTGAAAGACTTTCTGAAAAAAAGAAGTTGTAGCCTACATCCAAACTATGGGGTAGTAAACAATTAAAACATGTTTATTACTAGTCAAAGTCCATTAGTGGCAAAGTGACCCCTTCCCACCCTGATCTCCAGGATAGTCCCACTAAGATGGAAGCCTTTACCTGTATGTTGAATCTGCCAGTGAAAACAGGTACTCCATAAACAGCTCTGCAGGCACCTCAGTGGAGCCCAGGTCCACTACGGAGTCAGGTTCACCCAAGGGTGTGCCACACTAGAACGCAACACACATAGACACAGTATCACAGTCAGTATGCCTTGTTCCAAACACTTCTTGATCCATTACTTTCTAAGTATTTTCCTGTAGAGTGGTTAAAGTGGGAAAGTGTTTATATCATACAGTATGTGCTTTGCATTTGAGAAAAGGCTGAAACTGATTCTTACAGGGGGACAACTGCTGATGCCTTCTCCCATAAAGAAGAACTCCTTTCCATGGACCACGATACCAGTGTGCCTATAAAATACCAAAACACATTATTCCAATAAAAACAAGCCAATGAAAGGATTTAACCACAGTTCACAGGATCTTTAGTTTGATTAGACTAATAATAATAATACAAATAACTAATAATAAAAAAAATAAGGCTATAAAAAGCTGCACTCACCATATCCCATCAAGTTGTGTCCCTGTGATGATAAAAAAAAAAAATACACAATTAATACACAATGAACTTATTGCATTAGTAGGCAGAAAATAGCTCAGGCCCGATTAGCATCCCCGCTCTTTCCTGGTTTCTCTCGCCGGCCCAGACGCACTGTCCACGGCTCTCATGAAGCCAAGCAACAGGTAGGTTAGCTGGTCAGAAACTCACCTAACATGACAGCACTCAGCTGTCGGGCCATGCCTCTGGACATGTCGTAGATGTACAGTTTCACCGGGTAAGAGTCGGTTTGGTCCATTATGGCACAAATTGGTTACTTCAAAATGACAACTGCAGCTGATCTAGTACAAAGTTAGTTAGCTGAGTCACACCGAGAGGTGGCCGGCTGACTTACCGGTAGATAGCAAACTAAACTTCGATAACAAAGTTTATCGTGCAAGTTATGGATATAAACATACGCTATAAACTATTTAAAAAGTAAAAAATAAAGTGGCAAATATAAATCTCCTAGTAATATCCCAGAGTAGCCGGGTGCCGGGTGCTGACAGCGGTGCTGTGTCACTGTCTGACTGTAAACAATAACATGACTGTCAAATACAGTGCCTTCGCATGGAGGGTAGTGATGAGTCAGTCTAGAACGAGCTGGCTCAAAGAGCCGGCTCTTTTAAGTGAACGATGGGAGCCGGCTCCCGTCCGAGAGCCGTTTCTTTTTTTCTTTCTTTACTTAATTCAAGGCAGAATAATAGGATGATCTTCTCCGCGCCACGGGCACTCCACGCACTGACTGTGACTGAATGTTACTTTAAGAACTTTAAACATGCACTATATCTGCAACCATCTTGGACTCTAACCACTGGCGCACTTAGCACTTACTTTACACTATACATCCTATATACCACTTTATAGACAACACATATGTACATATTACATTGACGGACTGTATACACACTATGTCCACTCATTCACTCTGTATCTTTTATATCTCTATTATTGTTTTTATAATGTTTTTATAATGTTTTTATAATGTACAACCTTTACCTCTCCTGTGTTTTACTCTGTTTGCTGATGTTTGCCGATGTTGCTGCTTTGACACCTGAATTTCCCTCCGGGTATTAATAAAGGTTAATCTTATCTTATTTTATCTTATCTTATGTTGTGTTAATGACGTCCGTGGGACCAATCAGGTGATGACAGACATGGATCATACCATCAAGCAGGGAGCATCAAGCAGCATTTAAAATATGATATTCTGGAAATTATGGGGTTTAGTATAATTATATTGAATAATTTAAGTGATATATGCACAAACATACTAATCAAAAATCAAAACAGCGCTGAATTTGGCTGAATTATAAAAGGCAGAAGTGGTAAAAAATGAAGAACCGTTTGGGAGCCGAAAGAGCCGGCTCTTCTTGGTGAGCTGAGCCATATGATCTGGCTCACTAAAAAGAGCCTGAATTCCCATCACTTATGGCGGGGGCCCTACTTCCGGTGTCCACACAAATCCCGCCTACTTCCCTTCAGGATTGGCCAGTATCTTAGAATGACAAGACGAGCGTCCAATAGGCGACGAGACGTAACGTGCCATCAACAGCGTGCTCGTTCACGTACATGAACGCGCATGCCATTGAAACAAGCCTGGACTTGTGGACAGACAGAAGCAGAGCACGGTGAGTGACTGTATGCTCCTACACAATAACTTTATATCTCTTCAGGTTATTGTTTTAATGTGTTCGGTCCATATAGTTTGTGTGCGTTATTAGAAAGATACATTTATTCACTAAGCGACCTTAAAATGCCAATGAAACACACAGTGGCTAAACTGAGCTAGCTAATGTTGTCTGGGTTAATAAGTTAATACAATATTAATAATATCTTAATTAAACATAATGAATGGTTCTGAGGGCTTTGTCTTTCGCACAGTTCTTGTTCTCTGGTTTTAAGGAGCACAGTAAATCAACTTTTGATCATTAAATGTTGCAACAGTGTATCTTCTTTGTTTCCTGTTGTTGTGTCTTATTGACCTGCTGAATCCTTTTATTATTTGACAAGACCTGAAGCAGCACAGATGGCAGAGTGGAACGCCTTTTACCGGAATGAAGATGATGAGGAAGAGCAAGAGGAAGGAGAGCAATCTGGGGGTGAGATGAAGGCCTCATTACTTCATCTGAAGTGCAAATAACGAAAGAATGTCAGCTACCAGGGAGAAAGAGAGATAGATAGATAGATAGATAGTAACTTTATTAGTCCTGAGGGAAATTCAAGTTTCCAGCATCACAGTTCCATAGTGCAAAACATGTTAGTAAAAAGGTAGTAAAAAGTACAAAAAAATATACCAGATATAAAAATACAAGGAGATGAAGAAAACTGTTAAAACTGAATATAGTGCAGGGTAACAGCTGTGATACAGGACTATTAAAAAAGTGAACATAGTGCAGAAGAGACTGTTAAAAGTGATTATAGTGCATTATATAGAGTCAGATTCACAAATAACAGAGGAAGACTGGACAGAGATATGTGAGACTCGGACAACTACTACAAACTCAGGATCCTGGAGGGAGTTTGGATGGAAGAACGTAGTGCGATTCTTCATCACTCCTAAATTAACAGCACTGCAAACAGGCACGCGGAGCCAAGGCTTCTGTTGGAGGCAATGTGGAACCTCAATGGCTGATCATTTCCATATTTTTTGGGCATGCCCTAAAATACAACCATATTGGCAAGAGGTGGCAACTGAGATTAATAAAATAATGGGAATAAAGTTAAATTACTCATTCATTACACTATACTTGGGAAAAATACCAGAAATTGTTTTACCCAGAGATAAATATTTAATAAAGATTCTCTTGGCAAGTAGTAAGAAAGCCATAACTCAAAAGTGGATGCAGACTGATCCTCCAACATTAGACCGATGGCGGTGTATTGTAAATGAAATATATTGTATGGAAAGACTCACATTTATTTTAAGGGTTAAATTGGAAAAAAGTATTGAGTACTGGGAAAAATTGTGTATTTACTCCGTTGATTGAAGTGTGACATTGTATATTAAGATGTATTTACAATTATGTACTGTGATTTGACTTTATAACACCTATGATGACCTCATGTTCTTTGTTCTCAAATAAAAAAATAGTTCAATAAAAAACAAAAAAGAATGTCAGCTACCATCAATCCCACTGATTTAGTCATTATTCCTCTCTGGGACATTATTCTTCCACATTTTTATAATGAACTATAGTTATTAACATGTAATTAATATATGCACTTGTTATCAGTATTTGATACTGAAAAAAATACATTGTCTGACCCCTTAAAGTTACAAAACAACAAATCAGGCTATCTTTCTTTTTTAGGAGATTACAAGAGCACAGGGAGAGACAGTTTGGTCTTCTTGGTTGATGCCTCCAAGGAAATGTTCATAAAAGGAGAAGATGGACAGCCATCCAACTTTGACATGACCATGCAGGTAAAGATGGCCAGTTATCTTTTTTTCTGCTTTGTCTTTGCTGGAATTACAAAAAAAATGTGCTGGAAATATCTCAAATATTATATATAGGTTGAGACAACATAGTTGAGGAAAGGCATTTTTAAGAGTAAATTATCCAATTTATTTCATCCAATTATTTGTTCTCAAATCTGCCCTTTTGTCTCATGATAATAAGTGTCTGTGTTCTGTCCTTGTAGGTTGTGCGCAGCGTGTACACCAGCAAGATCATCAGCAGTCACAGGGACCTGATGGCGTTGGTTTTCTTCGGCACCGAGCAGAGCAAAAATCAAACAAACTCATTCAAGCACGTCTACGTGTACCACGACCTCGACGAACCCGGTGAGACGCTGCACTTTTCAAACTAACACATGATGATTACTCTTCATCTGTGATGCTGTTGTTTTGCTGCAAACACAATTGTGATCACAGTTCTTGTGCATAGGTTCCATCATGCCTCGAATGTATTCAGATAAAACATATTCAACTTTTTTTCAAGTTATTATTGTTCTTACATGTTATTTCACACAAACACAAGAGCACTTAAAAACACCGGTGCAAAGTTGCAGTTGATTTTAGTGATTACTATTATTATCAATACATGCAAAATGTGAGCACTGTAAGAAAGTCCTCTTAATCAAGTATTTGGACCAGTTTTGGGAAAACATATTTTTCTAACACCCCTATTCATTTTGTTTCTCCTCATCTGTCTTCTTATTGTCCACAGGTGCAAAGCGAGTGCAGGACGTGGACGCTCTGAAGGGGGAAAAAGGCGCCCAGCAAGCGGCGGAGATCATGGGCAGCGGGGAGACGTCGTTAGGCGACGCCCTGTGGTGCTGCGCCAACCTTTACAGCGACATCAAGCTACGCCTCTCGCACAAGCGGCTCATGATCTTCACCTGCAGGGACGAACCACACGAGGGGGACAGTGTGAAGGACCGACAGGCTCGCACCAAGGCCGGGGACCTCAAAGAGACCGGTACATCTCCAGCAAAAGCTTTGCAGCTTTTTAATATGTTAAGCCTGCATGTCGTGGACTCGTGTGACTCATGATCCCTTCGCTCTTAGGTGTCATCATTGATTTAATGCATCTGTTGAAACCGGGCGGCTTCAATGTGGCGCCCTTTTTTCGTGACATTGTAAGTCCACCCGAGGATGAGAGCGAGCTGGGGCTTCAGCTGGAGCCTTGTTACAAACTGGAGGACCTCCAGAAGAGGGTGCGCGCCAAGGAGCAGAAGAAGAGAGCCATGGCCCGGTAGAGATAAGCAACACATTTTACAGACAGATAAAAGAATGCAGTTTAGTCACTTCCTTTTTTATTTATTGCTCTGTGTATTTGCCATCTTCATCCTTAGTGGTTCATCTCCCTCTCTGCCATCTTTAGGATAAACCTGTGTCTTGGCGAGGGCATAAATGTCGCTGTGGGGATTTATGCAACAGCTGTGACAGCTCGGAAACCAGCTCCCATCAGACTTTACAGGGAAACCAACGAGCCGGTCCGCAGCAAAACCCGAATCTTCCACACCCAGACCGGCAGCCTGCTGCTGCCCAGTGAGATAAAGAAATCCCAGGTAAGAGCAGACCTGATATAAGCTCATTTTGGTTTGGTTGTTTCATAAAAATGTGTTGTAATTTGCTCTTTTTTTCCCTTGTTTGTTCGTGTGTGTCTGCCGTAGACGTACGGTAAGAAGCAGATAGTGATGGAGAGGGACGAGGTGGACGCCATCAAGAAGTTTGAAGATCCTGGAATGTCTCTGATCGGATTCAAACCGATGGAGAAGCTCAAACGTCACCACCACATCCGACCCGCCGTCTTCCTCTATCCTGAGGAGGAAGAGGTGAAAGGTAGCACTGTTTGTGTCTGATTTACTTCAAAACTAAATATTAAAAACCTCAGCATTGACTGTCTGTGTTTGAACATGTATGCTAACGATTTTAGTTTTGAGCCTTTAATTGTACACAGTTGATTGGACCGTGTCATCAAAAGTGTCTTACAGCATCTTCTCCTGTGTTTTCCACCTCAGGCAGCGCATGTCTGTTCTCTGCCTTGTTGACGAAGTGCAGCGAGAGGAACGTGTTCGCTCTGTGCCGCTGCGTCTCTCGCCGAAACTGCCCGCCTCGATTTGCCGCCCTGGTGCCTCAGAAAGAGGAGATCGATGAGGGGAAAGTACAGATTACACCACCAGGTAACACGCTGCCGGGCTCAGCAAAGGAGGCTAACGAACTTTTGCTCCTTTTGTAGTTTCTACCACTGTATTTGGCTCTGATGAGCAAGATAGGCAATTATATTATAGTCTATGTCATTGTAGTGTACTGAAGCCTCGTCTCTCTGCATCAGGGTTCAACGTCATCTATCTGCCGTACGCTGACGATATTCGGACTCTGGATATTCCCCGGTGCCCGTCGGCCTCACAAACACAGGTGGACAAGATGAAGGAGATCGTCTCCAAGCTCCGCTTCAAATACAGGTAGCTGCTCATGTTCAGAGCTTTACAGAGATCTCAGTTTAGAGATGCCTAACAATTGTTTCGATGCTATGCCAATTTCTGTTAAAAAAAAAAAAAAAAGTGTCTTTGGTCTGTGTTGTTTTGCCACTTCAAGAGAGATATTGGGAGACATATATTAAAGGGACTGTTTGTAAGAATCAGAAATTCTTGTTAACAGCGACACCTGTGGTTGTTAAGTCAACATAAGTCAGCGTATCGGGTTCGCGCTTGTGCTCGCTCTAAATAGACATGAACCAGGTTTGCGGTTTTGCTGCTTCCGTGTAGTTTGTGTTGAAGTCTTGTCTGAACAGCGTAGCCACACGCTAGCGCATATGCGCATTGGAAACCGACCCGGGTGATTTATACGTGTAAGAAGTTAAAAACAGTCCCTTTACATAAAGAAAACAAATTTATAGAATGGCTGTTGTGGGATTTATGGACACTTTGTGTTGACAAAATTACACTTAGCAAGCGTGATCTCTGCTCATAACAAGGTCATTTCTTTCTGTAACATGTTTCCATTCTTTGTAATGCAGGAGTGATGCTTTTGAGAATCCTGTCATCCAGCAGCAGTACAGGAACCTGGAGGCCTTGGCTCTGGACATGGTGGCTCCAGAGGACATAGAGGACCTCATCAGTAAGACGCAGACAAACAAACACTCAGAGATCCTCTTGTGGTCGGTACAACCACTTTTTGTTCCTTCGTCTAACAATTTCTGCACTCGTCTGTCTCTCTTCTTTTCTTTTTCCGTCTCAGTGCCAAAGGTGGATCAGATGGACCGCCGTCTGGGTCCTTTGGTTCAGGAGTTTAAAGATCTGGTTTACCCGGACGACTACAACCCCGACAGCAAACCAGCTGCCAAACGCAAAACAGGTCAGAGCTGGAGTCAAAACAGAAACTAAGCTTTTTACTGTATCTTTGTTGTTTTTGCTTATTGGTACCAAGGTTATAATCATTTTAAATGTTCAATTAGTTTTTATTTTATTTTAGTTTGACTTTTCAATTTCATTTTAGTTTAGTTTTAGTTCTTTTTCAGAGTATGTTTGCTAGTTTTGGTTTAGTTTCAGTTTTTCATAAAGGTCTAGTTTTAAAAATGTATTAAATATAATAATAATATAATAAAAATGTATAACAATGTTTAATCTTCGCACTACTTTAGTGAAATAACTGCGGCATAGCGTTGTCTCCTGGAATGTCAAGTCCGTTCAATTTCTGTGGTTCAATGTCATAAGAGTTGACGGAAATGCTGTCTCCTTTATTCAGTAGTGATACATTATAGCTAAAAAACAAAAACTGAAATTAATTTACGTTCATTTTTATTTTATTTTCCTTAGTTTTTTACCCAAGCAATATTGTTTCAGTTTAGTTTTTCTTAAAGGATATAGTTTTTAAAAATAATATATAATAAAAAATATATTTTTCACTGCTAATTTTCGACTGGTTTAGTTTAATATAATAACCCTGGTTGGTACCGCAAGTTTGAATTGTTCTCCCAATACACAGTATCTGGATTATTGATCAGTAATGATGATTTTGAAATACATCACTGGCTGCTGTGGTACAGTCAAAATCTTAATTATTCTTTTGACTGAATGCTTTTTCTCCACGAATGAACCTGTAGCTGATGCCGCAGGCGGCGCTGAGAAGAAGCCTAAAGTGGAGGTGACAGAAGACGAGCTGCGGGAACACGTGCAGAACGGCACCCTGGCAAAGCTGACCGTGCCCGTGTTGAAGGAGGCCTGCAAGCAGTTCGGGGTTCGGACCACCGGGACCAAGAAGCAGGAGCTGATAGATGCTCTGATCGCCAAGCTGGGCCCATGAGGAGTTAAATATACAACTCACAGTGCCTTCATGAGCAGACAAGGCTTGTTCAGATCAGGGTTACACTTGATTCCAGATGTAGAAATGTCTTCAGCCACTTTGTAATGACCAAATTCTAGTAAATTCTGTGTTCTACTTTAAAGGTAGGTAACACGTTTTAAATCTACTGCTTGGCCTGTGAAATTTGGGATGTACCGGGACACTGTGTTTAGGGTTCAACCAAAAACACTCCTTGTTATGTTTGATGAAATAAAACCTGCTTCACCTTTTTTTGCAAGGCAGCATGTTTTGGTGCAGCTCAGTGCTAATGTTTGCATTAGGTGTGTCAGTTCCACATTTCATGAATAATGTTTGATTGTAAAAAAAACAAGCCATTTTCTTGTGATTGAGAACTCTCAAACTGTTGTGTTACAACATTATGACAAAAATCTTGCACTCATAGTCTCATACAGTCATAAAAATACTGTAACTAGTGATCACATTTTGCATTTTCTTGAATAAAACAAAAAAGTTTCACAGCTCTGTATTTAGTTGTGTTTTATTCTAATAACTACATGAGTCATTTTACTGTACTGCACATGTTAAGCAGCATTTCCAGTTCTTCTTGTAGCAGGAGAAAAAAAAGGTGTGTCCCTCCAAAGTAAGACTGCAGGATTATCAGCATGCCTGGACCTTCACACACTACATTGTGTTGTCACACCTCAAGATAAAATAAGAGCAGTGTTCCTGTTGAGGGCAGGCCTGTGCAGGCAAATGTTTCTGCACAACAACAGGAAGAAGAAGAAGAAGGGATCACATACAACTTTGACCTGGTGAGTTGCGGGAGGTTTTGACAGACTGGAAGTAGATAGCATTCTTTGGGGAGGATTATCTGACTACACAGCAGGCAGTACTTTTGTAACATTTTGCATTTGCTATGGGTTTAAATAGACTTGTTGTTACTATATTATATTGTATATGTTGTTTCTCTGTGTAGGTTTTCTGTAGGTTTTACTCTGTCTTGAAACTTTGCTACATGTTACCATACAACTGACTAACTATGCAGCCTTTGCTAGGTCTGAAATGCTCCCTGGGCACTTTACTTTTGCTGTAATATTGATATTTTAGTTATATTTTCATAGTATAATCGTTGAAAAACATTTGTCAACCCGAGCGTTACATTTTCACTTTTAGTGCTTTTATTTTGACAGTTTTGAGCAGAAGTGCTGTCACGTATTCTCGTTACCTTGACAACGGCTTGCTGAGAGTCTGTAAAGTGCAGAGAGATGGATAACATGGAGTGTCAATGTGCAAACAACCCTGAGGATGGAGGTGAGAAGGATTTTTTTATTATTTTAAATCATCAAACATACCTTTAAAGACATTAAAGATGTTTTTGCTACTTCTCAGAGTATTATTTTTATTTTAACTTCCATTTTATGACAATATAATTAAAATACTCTCTTAATTAGATGTCCATTACACACTCAATAGTCTTTTTTAATCTCATATTGTGATATTATATCTTCATGGTTGCAAATAAAACAACCTGTGTGCTGTGCAGTTCCAGTACTGTAGGCATGACGTCAAGCTAGCAGCAACATGTTTTTCACTTCCGGGTTAGATTTTCAAAATAAATATAAGCAATCAAGAACGAGTTGCTTTCCAGTTCTGACAATTTGAGAACATTAACAAGAACTTAAACACTACTATTTACCATCTTTAACGTAGTTTAATTAAATAATCAATTTAAAATAATTGGCAGCTGTGAACTGTCATATTTAAAACTGTGCTGTATGTTTATGCTATCAAAACAATCTTGGATTGAGAGATTGTGATGTCAGCCTTTACATATATAGAGTCAAATTAACTTTGATATTCCTACAGGCACACACACGCAGCCCTGAATTCACCAATAGGGTTTTCCTAATAGTATTTTCATTCCGCATCTCCCATGTAGGTGAAAGGTAAACCCCATGATAAGTTGTGTACAACTTTGTAATATTGATGTCATGCTTTCCTCCCTCCCCTCTCTGTTTGTAGGCTGGTGGATGAGCAGCCAGATGGGAGCTTTTACCGTGGTGGGGTATCTTCTCTACAGGTTCTCACAGAGTCAGTCACTCACCGACACACTGTTCATTTGAAAAAAACAGAAGGTTCCCCTGACATATAAACCATGTTGTTTCTCTGATTGATTGACCTCTCTTCCTCTGAGATAGTGAGTCTGGAAACTAGAAAGCACAGCAAATGTAAAACAGATTAGATTTGCTTGAATTTATCAGAAATGCCTCTGATGAGAACTGTCATACCTGATGGTTTTATCAGGGGTTTAGGCAGGAATTGAGGGTGACCCTCACCTCCCTCCATTTTCAGTGATCAACACATGTGCACATTGATTTACTGATAAAAAACACACAACTCTAAAGGATAAAGCAGTTGATATTCTATATTTTTCTCATGGTCAGCAAATCCAAAACAATGAATCAATGATGACCCCTGCTGTAATACTGATAGTGGTCTGTTTTCCCTGCAGCACTCCCACGTCTGATCCGATGGCCGATTCGTCTGTTCTGCTCTCTAACTGGTGAGTGGTTTAATCAGAGTGATATATCAGAGGTCAGAGGTCACTTTTTCCCCTCACAGTCTGATTATAACTGACAGCGCACAAAACTAACGTTGCCATCAGTACAATAATGTTTGTGCATGATATAAAATAAAATCTGTCCCCAATTCGACTGTTATCAGTCCATTAAGCAGGCGTTATCGGTCGCTATAAGCACCATACATGTGGGTCATTAGGGGCCTACTACACCTACTAAGTGGTAAAAATGAAAGCGAAACTTAAAACAACACGTTCTAATACATAAAACTGCATGAAATGTTACGTTTTAATAAAAAACAGAACAGCTTCTTTAGGTTTAGACAACAAATCCACTTAGTTAAGTTAAGGGGAAAACATTGTGTTTTGGTTTCACACTGTCTATACTACAGCGCCTGACTTCCGCTTCTGCTCCTGTCGTAATCACTACGGTCACTAGAGGTTGCTGTCTTCTTCTTTTATACCTTCTTTCGGTGATCCATGTGAATGGAATGTGAAGATGATAAAACCTACTAGTGGGTGTAGTAGGCCCCTACTGACTCACATCTATGGTGCTCATAGCGGCCGGTAACACCTATTTAATGGCCTGATAACAGTCTAATCGTCTGATTAATGTGTTCTGCCTCAGGTCTGACAGCTCTTTGGAGCTGGGTGGGCCGCCTGGTGGGAACCCTTCGTGGTACGAAATATACATCCCTTTATGTCTGACCAATAGTAATAAAACACAAAATGTGTCACATGTCACCTACGAATTAAAAGAGTCTTACTTTTCTATTTATGTCTCAGGAATCCAGAGCCTGTGTAAATGGCTGTCTCGAGTTTGGCGGTTTGTCGGAGGTGAGTGCTGCCTGCGTTTGTGTTGGATGTTGTGTACTCTTCATTGAGTGTTTCAAATGGACTTTTTAAGTTAGGGTAAACAGGTCAGGAGAAGTTTACAATTTGAGTGGGTATTCAGAGTGACTCAGAAATTCAGGAGCAGACACATGACAGCAATTTAGTATCTGAGTGGAGCGGGGCTATTTCAGTGATAGAGCTACATATTCATTATAGGCCTGTAATTAAGCATCTGCTCCTGCATCAGCATCTTCCTCCAAGTTCAAGTGGCTGATTGCTATCATCACAGGTCAGTTCACCTTCTTTTTCCTTTGATACTTTTTTTGTGTTTGTTCTGTTGAATGTAAGAAATTTAAAGGGACGGTAACACTGTGTTCCTATATACTGACGTTATACTGGGAACATTATTGTTAAATATTGCCTTGATAAGCCTATCTGAAGCCAAGGTGTTTCAGTCCTTTACAGTAGACATTTTAAAGGTGCAGTGTGCAGGATTTGGAGGCATCTAGTGGTGTGGTTGCAGATTGCAGCCAACTGAGTACCCCTCCACTCAGTCCTCCCTTTCCAAGACCGCGATAACGTTAGCCGCCGATAGCAAAATCGCTGTAACGCCGTTCACCTCGCTCCTTACCATAATAACACTACTTTAGGAGCAACGGAAGTCAGACGGCGGCTGGCGATACCACGGTTTTGCACTCTGCGGCTCACATTACCGCAGTTTCACAAGTGTGTCGGAGAACTACGGTGGTCTGCAGGTAACATAAAAACGCGAAAGGCTCTCTCTAGAGCCAGTGTTTGGTTTGTCCATACTGGGCTACTGTAGAAACATGGCGGATCAACATGGCGGCCTCCAGGAAGAGGACCTACTCCCTATGTAGATATGAAGGACTAATTCTAAGCTAACGAAAACACAACGATTTGTATTTTCAGGTGATTATACACTAATGAAAACATAGTTATGAAAATTGTATTACATTTCTGCTAATAGATCCCCTAAAATGCTACACACTGTTCCTTTAAAACATAAAATCCACTCACTCAGGACCCATTGGGCTGAGAATCACAGCTTTTCTGCAGAGTGCTTTATTATCTATCTAATGAAAACTTGTCACCTCTGCAGGGTCATCCAGTGATGGAGCACTGGAGGATCTCAAAAGCAGCACCAACAAACCAAGCCTGAGGCTGATCCTCGTGGGGCCCACGGGTGGAGGACGGACCTCCCTTGCAGATACTTTGTTGGGCAAAAGTGAGACACCCATGGATCCCCAAATGGAGAGCACCAAGAGAAGGACAATAATGGGTGGGAGAGAGGTTATAGTGATCGACACTCCGGATCTTTTGGGGTTGTCGTTGGGGAACCACAAGAAAGCCAGGGAAGCTCTGAGGAGCCTCCAGCTCTCCGGTCCTGGACCGCACGCCTTCCTGCTGGTGATCCGAGCTCCGGGCTCCAGCATGACCATCGACCAGGACGCGGCTCAGGCAGTCCGAGCCACCCTCAAGCTGTTTGGAGACGGGGTCGCGGGGTACATCATCCCTGTGCTCACCCACCCAGACCGTCTGGGTCGGAGGCCTACCGTAGATGCGCTGCTGGATGCGGACTCTGGGGGTCTGAAAAGGGCTCTATCTCTGTGTGACCAGAGGCCAGAACTGCTGGACAACGGGCCAGACCGCCCCCTAGAGGCGCAGATTGCGATGCGCAAGCTGCTGGTGGAGCGTGTGATGGAGACGGAGGCAGTGAGGGGGCATTTTGTCCACGAGCTGCAGAGGAGGGAGGACCACATCAGGGAGGAGCTGCTAGCTGATATGGGCTCGGCACTGGCTGGAAAACTGTGACATGTAAATAAGAGAGGGGGAAGGATCGAGAGATGGTGACGTTGGTGTGTGTGTATGACAGCGTTGTTGGAGCAGTGACAAAATAAGGAGGCAGGATTCATTCAAGTGTTAAACATGCAATTTTGACTTTCGGTGCAAGGGTGATTCTTTGCCTGAGGTATTTTTGTCACTCTGCTGGTTCACCACTGTCCAAACGGATTTACTACCACTGGCCGCCTTTTGGTTTTCCAACATGCCGCAGATGCTTTTGGTTAGATATCATGCCCACACACACTTCATTTTCCAATTTTGGTGTGTTGTAATTCTTCAATGTCTGTGTATTCTTCTGTGAAGGCCTGTGCTTCGTGTTTTCTTACTCTGCTCCAGTGCTTGTTGGCCCTCCCTTGTCTTGCATAATTTATAAGATATCAAACTTTAAAGATGATCAGGGAAAATAAACTGAAGTCACATTGGGAATAGAGTTCAGCAGCATCGCTGCATGCATTCTGTGTTTTCTCCAGAGGCCTCTGAAACAGCATTTAATTAGCATTAATTGAAGGTTTTATAGACTGTATTTATGTAGCTGTGATCAGAAAACATCTTCATCATATTGTCAACAGATGACAGTATTGAGTTGATATATGATATAATATCACGCAAGTACAGTATATGTCGTCAATGTAGTGCGGTGTAAACCAATTTTGATTAATAACTTTTCATTTTCCAAACGATTAGACTGTTATCAGCCGCTATGATCACCATAGATGTGGGTCAATAGGGGCCTACTACACCCAATAGTAGGTTTTATCATCTATTCACATGGTCGATCACCGAAAGAAGGTATTAACAAACACGACAGTGACCTCTAGCAACCATAGTAATATTTGACGTGCAGAAGCGGAAGTCCGACACTGTTGTATGTATATACAGCCTGAAACTCCAAATAGGATGGAGGTTGGGAGCAATGGATGGGACACGATTCACAGGGTGTTCACCCAGAGGACCAGAGTTTGCATCCTGTGTAGTTGTATTTGTGTTTAAGTGTTAAGTTTCACTTTCACTTTTCAAATTTAGTTATTTTAAGTCAAAACTTAACTGTTTTTGTTGCGTAAACCTAAAGAAGTTGTAGTTTTGTTCCCTAAACCTAAATAAGCCTTTTTGTGTTCAAAATGTAACGTTTCTTTCAGTTTTACAACGTGTTAGAATGTGTTGCTTTTAAGTTTCACTTTCACTTTTAAAACATAGTAGGCATAATAGGCCCCCAATAACCCACATAAATGGTGCTTATAGCAACCGATAAGGCCTATTTAATGGCCTGATAACAGTCAAATTCAGAATTGAAGTTGCCCATATAAATGACACAAGTAAAGCACAGTGGCTCTGTGGTTAGGAATAGCATTCAACTAAACAGTACAGACCTTCAACAGACCAATCAGGTTCCTCATGCATCGTGATGTATAAAATTTGACATTGGAAAAAATGACCCTCTTGTCTGTTGTTCTTTTGCCAAGCCTGACCTCTGACCTGAGAAAAAGAGAAACAGCATTAAAAAAATAGTTTGTCCCAAAATGGAATTGCAGTCATTGTCTTCCAGTTTGAACCAGCCAGGGATTATATACAGTACTTTGCAGTCCAAACAAACGTACTCCAATATTTACCTCAATAGCTCCAAGACATTCCAGTGTCGCTTTTGAGTATCGTGTTACTGTGTTCAGTAAACTAATTCTGAAGAACTGAAAGTAAAACATTGTCTAACTGGTAAATGTTGGACTTTTGGTTTAGTTTAGCTGAAAAACACTTTCTAAAAAGCTTGACCTTCCCCTTCTGCACTAAAACACAGCACCAGCATTTATGAGGTTATTGAATCTGAAGACTGCTGTCAAAACAGATCTGTTCTCTGTGGCGGAACATGCCATTAGCCACAACTGAGAAAAAGAGATGAATTTTCAAATGTATCCACATTATTGTGGACACTATGGGATTAAACAGGCCTAACTGGTGGTGGTCCTAAAACTTTGATGGGGTTTAAAGTTGACTTGATCGAATGTGCCAAAGTCTGTTACACAATTTACAATACTTTTTATATTGGCACTGAATCAAATGACTCCTCTAATTTAAGCTGGTCAGTCATAGGTGGGCAAACCCACTGAGAATCAACACCAAAGTCTGCAGCTATTTGCAGCTTTCTAGCCACTTTTGGCTCTTTGTTTTAGGTTTTCGGCCTGCCCAACATTCAGAGGAGTTCGCAAACCAAACTAGAGCTAAAAATATAGAGTGAATTTTGAGCTATTCTCGAAATGTCAAAAATTCAACATGAGTAACAACTTTTGTATCTGCTTGCACCATAACCAAATGGACTATGGGCTGAGGCGATTCATTGTGTCACATTGTTTCAATAAAATAGATTAAAAAAGACCATTAACAATGTCATCATTATTTAAAGTATACCCTTGTAGCAGCTTTTGTGTTCCACATCATGCCCAGTGTGTGAATCCATTGTGTCCTGTGATTCCCTTGTGCATAGTATGCAATATGTGACTCCACCGGTCACAATGAAAACTATTATATTAAGACGCAATGAAAGAATGCGAAGGAAGCTATCGCTGAAGAAATATCAGCCACAAAAACAAAAATTGGGGTTTGATATAATAAAAATCTTAAAGATGTGATTCATAAATATTGATAACCTGCATCACATGACTTGGTTTCAATTAACCTTGCTGTAAATACGAACTTGAAATAGGCCTGTTATCACTTAATGAAGTTGTTGTGGTGAACGTTTAGCAAATAATTGCCTATTTACATCTAGCAGACACAGATTAAATAGCATTTCTGTAAGTCCAATATTCACTCTCTATTTAAAGTGGACATATGGAAAAACTCACGTTTTCCTTGTGCATATATTTGGGTATCTGTGAAATAACTGTGAAATAAGACAACCCAGTCAGTTTTTTGTGGGCTGCCTAGATCAGAAAACATGTGATTTCGCCATGTTGCTTCGCCATGTTTCTACAGTAGCCCAGAGCAGACAAACCAAACACTGGCTCTAGAGAGAGCCTTTCGCGTTTTTACGTTAACTGAACGCCACCATAGCTCTCCAACATGCTTGTGAAACTGCGGTAACGTGAGCCAGAGAGTGCAAGCCCGTGGTACCGCCAGCCGTTTTCTGATTTCTGTTGCTCCTAAACTAGATAAAGTACACTGGGAGTGAATCAAAACAGCTGAAAACCAAAACAATGAGCTAAAAGGGGCTAAAAAAGCTGCACAACCCAGCCAACATTTGTATGTGGGGCCCATGTGGGTAGTAAATGGGCTGAAAAATGGGCCCTATATGGGATTGTCCGCAGGTTCCATAATGACCCAATGTCAATTGCCCTTGTGGGTTTCATACAGGAGTACACTGGGTGTTATGTGGGCCCAATCTGGGCAACATACCCAAGACCCATCTTGGCCCCAGGTTTAAGTTCTATGTGGGAACTACATGGGGATTCCATGGGCTGAAATATGGGTTGTAAGTGGGTTTGTCCACAGTTTCTATTTTGGCCCCATGCACTAATTTCCCAGTAGTGACCCAACTAGGAACCACACAGGTAGCCCACATGGGGAGCCCATGTGGGACCAACTTAGTTGACCCCTGAGGAAAAGCAACAGAATTTGAAAATGTTTGGAAACCTTTGTTGGAGTTTCTTGGATGTCAAGGAGCACAGTCAAATTGAAATTGCTGTGTGTTGCTGAGTGCTGTTGTTGAAATTGTTGTGTTGCTGTGTTTTTTTGTTCTTCTTCTTTGAGGTATTTATTTATTTTGTCTTATCTTTTATTTTATTTGTTTTCTTTGTTAGATAAGTGACGTACATGCAATGTCATGTCTCTCTTTCTTTGAAATTCAGACTAAACATTTCATTGTATAATTGAATTATTAGTATAAATATTGTTAGTCTGTCTGTATGTGTATATATGTATATATGTAAAATTCAATAAAAATATTGTTAAAAAAAAGAAGAAAAAAACTTAGTTGACCCAAGTGGGCGCCATTTGTGTTGCCCATTCTGAGCCCACACACTAATTTCCCATTAGTGACCCAACTAGGACCCACATGGGTAGCCCACATGGGGAGCCCATGTGGGACCAACTTAGTTGATCCAAGTGGACCCCAGATAAGATGCCCATTTTGGGCCCATACCCACTTGGTACCCAGGTACCCCCAGCATAACCCATGTGGGGCCCACATAACTAAGTTGATCATGTGAAATCATTAACACCTGGGCCTTGAAGTCATAAAACTCTTTTTAATTACTTGTACTTCACTGCTGCAAACAGGACGTAAAGCAGAAGTATGTCATTCGTGTATTCATTTTCAACACGCCCACTCACTAAGTGAGGATAAATTGGAAAATCCGGTGTTTCGCAGTGTGATGGGAGGGACCATGGATGTATTGGGAGGGACTGCTGCTCCTCTGTCTACTGACGCAGGCGGTGACAGCAACATGGAGCCAGAGAGACGCTACTGCGCATGTCCGCGTCTGCACGGCCGGAGAGAGAGAGACAGACTGTAGCTAGAGAGAGAGAGAGAGAGAGAGAGAGAGAGCTATACTAGGGGAAAAACTGGCAAAGACAAAGGACTGAACAGCCTTAAGGGAACCAGGAGAGAGCAGATTGAGTCTTTCACACCGGTTTATCAGAGTCCAGCTGTGCCAGCAGCGGTGGGAAGCCTCCAGGTGAGCGGTCTGCTGGACAAAACCAAGTTATGAGACGTTAAAGGAAGCGTTGTGCTGCTGTTTGCTGTAGACAACAGGAGGCACGTAGAGCAGCCAGGAGATTATCGACACATATCTGTTTACTATCACGGATTAATTCAACATGTACATGTGTGTTTTCAGAGTGAAACAGTCTCCATTAATGGACTGTGAGCTGTCTAGTGTGAGTGTGTCTGGTTGCTGTTGTTGTCATGTTTGTGCTGCTAGCTTACTGAACAGCCTGCTTCCTCTATCCACTCACAGCTCCTGGAAATGTTTACCTTCTGCTCAGTGTTGGGTCTGCTGACCAAGAGGAGATGGTAGCAGCTCCTAATGTCACTTGTTAGCATCAACAACACATTAAGGGATGCTTTTAAAGTGTTTTTTTAAGCTGTGTCAGACTAAGGAAGCTGTTTCTAAGGGGTTATTTTGGGCTTTTCTAACTTGTGGTGGAAATTTGTGACCATATTTGTTATTTAGATGCTGAAAATGCAGCTTTTGTCTCTGTCTTGTCTTCCAGGCGCTGCTCAGCATCAAACTCCTTGTTCCAGTGGAAGTGACGCCTCATGGTCAGCAGCCTGGTGATGGAAAGAACTGCAAGGCTATAGGCTTTGGTGACTGGATGGAAAGAGCTGTCAACGCACACACACAGAGGATGGAGGAAGTGGAAACACACAGAGAGCAGCGGCAGTTTGATTGACGACACCGGCCAAGGAGTAATCTTTCATTTTGGAGTATCTTTGTTTGCTGGCAATCCCATCTTGGGTTCGCCCTCCTCCTCCCTCCCTCCCTGTTGACCTTTCTTCACATCTATCCTTTAGAGAGAGCAGGTGTTAAAACAGCCACAGGTCTCATTTACCTCCCCACCTCCCCCTCCTCGGACCATACACGGAGACACACACACACAAGCTCCTCTCTTCCAAAGCGGCTGAGAGGTTGCCATGGCAACGGTTGTCATGATGCTGATGTAGCATCCTGAAGGCAGTAGCTGTGGAGGTAGTGGAGGAGCTGGAGGAGGTGGTGGCGGCGGCGGTGGCTACGGTGGTGGTGGTGGTGAACGTCCAGGGATGGGGAGCGCTCCGTATCCAGCCGGCGAGTGGAAGGGGAAGGGGCGAGGCGGCCTGCAAGAGTTTGGCTGCATGCGCTGGAAGGTCAGCAAGCAGAAAGGAGGAGGAGGAGGAGGAGGGGAGGTGGTGGTGGTGGGAGTGGAGGAGAGGAGGTGCAGGGATCCCACGGACTCTCAGCAGCAGCAGCAGCAGCAGCAGCAGCAGCAGGATCTCTCGTCCTCCTCTTCCTCCCTCACCCCCCCGCTGCCTCCTCAACCCTCTCTGACGCCTCCAGCCATCTATCACGAGAAGCAGCGGAGGGAGCTGTGCGCCCTGCACGCGCTCAATAACGTCTTCCAGGATGGGACGGCCTTCAGTAGGGACACCTTGCAGGAGATATACCAGAGGTGGGGGAAAGTTGTGTTGCCAATCTATATCAACATTCAGCCCCGGGTACATGAAAAGTTGTGAATAATCTCTCTCTCGTCAACTTGTCGCAGGCTTTCTCCCAGCACTCTGGTGACACCTCACAAGAAGAGCATGCTGGGAAACGGGAACTACGATGTAAACGTCATCATGGCGGCCTTGCAGACCCGAGGGTTCGAGGCAGTTTGGTGGGATAAAAGAAGGTATGTGGGGCCGGTGCTGAAGACTTCAATTGTCTTTATTCTTCGAATAGAAAGTTGAAGGAGTGTAATTTAGCTTTTATTTATTTTTAGATTGTTTTTGTCCCCCTTGCTCACATCAGTTGCTTCTGTTGTAGATGCAGTATATCTTGTGACTGCTGTCCTCGTTATCTCCCTAAATAGTCAATATGAGGGTCAGGCAGACAACCATTATAGCGGTGACATCTGCATGTTAGCAGCATCCACTTAAAGGTGCAGTGTGTAGAATTTGGCGCCATCTGGCGGTTAGGTTGCAGATTGCAACCAACTGACTCTTCTCCCGCGTGCCAAGCGTGTAGGAGAACTACGGTGGCTGACGCGAAAACGTGAAAACATGAATGGCCCAATCTAGGCCAGTGTTTGGTTTGTCCGTTCTGGGCTACTGTAGAAACATGGCGGCCGGCTCCGTGAAGAGGACCCGTTCTCTATGTAGATATAAACTGCTCGTTCAAAGGTAACAAAAACACAACGATTCTTATTTTCAGGTGATTACACACTAAAGAAAACATACTCCTTAATATTATATTCCATTTCTGCCAATAGATCCCTCTAAATGCTACTTGCTGTGCCTTTAAATCACAGAATGTAAACACAAGGTAAATGCTGTAAAGAGGCTCCCTGTGTCCTCCTCTGCACCCCAGCCAGCTAATCAGCAGGGTCTGGAATGATCTCTGTGATTAGTCAGCTGTTCCATCAGTCGACAAAGTCTACGAGACAGTTTTATCAGCATTCCCGCTTCCCTCATTAACCGCCTTACATGACTGTTGACAACAACAGCAGCCACAGACGTGCTTTTATCAGCAAACTGATAATGTTATCAGAAAGGCCATATTCCTGTTTCTCTGTCTCGACCCAAACCGGAACAAAATCCTAGCTACTCCTAATCTAGTGACAAGAAACAGAAATACTCCTCCCTGTTGCTGGTTGATGCAACACAGTGGTGATTCAACTATGTAATTAAAGCTTTTAAATTCTTGTCATTGTAATTATTCAGATATGTTTTAAGGTTTCAACCAAACACAAAAATACACAATTTACAGATTACCACTTAAACCTTACAGTACCTATAATAATCCACTCCTATGCAATGCACTGTAGATTTCCTGCAATAGTGATTACAAGGGAAAATGTGTAATGGTTTGTAATGTATCTGTGATCTGGGACTGTTTTCATAACTATCACATTCAAGTGCTTCTGGAAAAAAACAGCCAAGATTTCAGAATCAGCTTTCACGCAGCAACCTCGTTGTTATTGCATCAAACTACCAAAATAATGTGATGCTTTTCACAACATTCATGTTTGCCTTTTATACCGCACAATTACAATGTCATTGACGAAAAGTAAAGACATGTTTATTAAGGAAGGGACAAATAATCACTATAGTAGCATATTATCTGTCAAAGGGCTGTCAAAGTTAATGCGACAATAGCGCGTTAACGCAAATTTGTTTTAACGCCACTAATTTCTTTAACGCATTAGCGATTTTTAGATTGTACCAGATTTTAAAGCTAGGGTGAAGATACTGGCAACATATGAAATAAGAAAAAACCTAAAGAATCCATTGGTACCAACCATGTCATGCTAGTTTGCTCGTGAGGGAGCCAAAATAACGCTCCAAACTTGCGCTAAATTTTGGCAAGGAAAAATTGGCATGGCCATTTTCAAAGGGGTCCCTTGACCTCTGACCTCAAGATATGTGAATGAAAATGGGTTCTATGGGTACCCACGAGTCTCCCCTTTACAGACATGCCTACTTTACCAAATCACATGCAGTTTGGGGCAAGTCATAGTCAAGTCAGCACACTGACACACTGGCAGCTGTTGTTGTCTGTTGGGCTGCAGTTTGCCATGTTGTGATTTGAGCATATTTTTTATGCTAAATGCAGTACCTGTGAGGGTTTCTGGATCAATATTTGTCATTGTTTTGTGTCCTTAATTGATTTACAGTTATAAATATACACATACATTTGCATGAAGCAGCATGTTTGTCCACTCCCATGTTGATAAGAGTATTAAATACTTGACAAATCTCCCTTTAAGGTACATTTTGAACAGATAATGTGCAATTCATTTGCGATTTATCACGATTAAATATTTTAATCGATTGACAGCCCTAGTTCCAATATATTTTCGTTATACTGGGACTATTATTGTGAAATATTGTCTTGATAAGCCTATCTCTTGCCTAGGTGTGTCAGTCCTTCACAGTGGACATTTTAATACTGAAACTCTTTAGATTTGCAGCAGTTCAGCCATAAACTGGCAGTTTAACATTTGATGGGTGGAAAGTTTCTACGTGTTGCTGCATTTGTTTAAAAACAAAAAATCTCAATGCAGTTTGGAACTGGACGTTTCATCTCAGTAGAAATTGCCAAAATTAAAGCACTTCATGGTGCAGTAAATACATATTATACAGTGTATGATCAACTCCTGTTTTTTTTAAATTGATTTGCTACTTTAGTTTGTTTTCATTTCAGTTTGACATCAATGTCATGATGTATTGTATATGATGTTATGATATCATTTTGAATATGTATTGCTACCGTTGTGCTCCTACCACTATCATGGGCAGTGTCTCATACACAGAGTGGCCCTGTGATCATTTCCCTTTATGATAGATGATGGTAGAGAAAATGCAAATACAATTTGAACATGATGGGATAAAGAATTGTAAAAGCATTTGTATGGTCAATTAAAACACACTGCATTTCATTTAGACAACTTTTACTACCACATTAAATTGCCTTTCTTCCTCCAGGGACGTAGGCAGCATCGAGCTTTCCAACGTGACGGGCCTCATCCTGAACGTGCCATCCAACCTGCGCTGGGGGCCTCTCCGGCTGCCGCTCAAACGCCAGCACTGGATAGGAGTCCGAGAGGTGGGGGGAGTCTACTACAACTTGGACTCCAAGCTGCGTAGCCCTCAACCCATCGGCAACCCGGATGAACTCAGGTGAGAATGACGGGATGTGTGTGTTTTGAAGTGTTCTTACTATGACAGCCATGATTGTTATGAGTAATTGTGCCATAGTGGATTCATTTATCACATGCAGGAGTTTTTTTTTAGCGGCAGGGTGGTGGTGATGGCGATCTAGGGATGATTATGTTGGTCTGTCTATCTGACACTTTGGTCCAGATTAAGATTTATTTACAACTCTAGTGTTGGGCAGGTTACCTAGAAACTTGATATTGAGTTAGGTATTAACATCTGTGATTAATTTATACTTTCTGCAGCTTTTTCACAATAAAAGCACTGGATTTGTTCACAGCTGGAAGGAGGCTTTTTACTGTGAAGCAGCTGCAGGAAGAGTTGAGTTTACGTCAACAGTAGATTAACACTGCAGCACAAATCATTACAGCTGTGATAACACGGAAAAGGAGAGCAGATCAGAAATAATGTGGCTACTATATAAGCCAGAGCAACAAAAGCTACATTTACATTACACAGGAGCTGCAGAACGTACCATAGATTTAAAAATACATTTAAAAAAGCAAAATTCTTTCTGGTTGGCAGTGTGACCACACAAGGATATTTTTATTGTATCATTTATGTAGTGTAGGTATTTTTTCCCCAAAGACTTTGTGTATCCCTTTTACAGATTTGTTTCTTTAAAGGAGTAGTTCAACATTTTTGGGAATGGCTGCCCCCTAAAAGTCAACGATTCAAGTCAGAAGTTGAATCAAATCACTGCATTTTCTTTAGCTGCGTCATTATATACAAAGAAATGCAGAAGCAACAGCATGGCAGGACAGCTTTCATTTTGGGAAATACACTTATATGCTTGTATGAAAACATGCTAGGCTAAGCTAACAGGCTGCTGGCAGTAGCTTCATATTTACCGTACAGATATGAACGTCAAAACGCCAAACTCTTCCTTTTAAAGCTGCACTTATCAATATTTTATGTAAACGATGGATCAAATGTGTAATGTGAAAGGGGTCGCTCATTGTGACAAACCCACAGACTGTACAGGTTTTTTGGGGGGGGGTTTCTGGCCCGCAAACTGTAACATTAACCTTGTTTCCAGAAGCAGCAGGCAGCTGTTTTCAGCAATGAAGCTCTTATAAACCCACAGCTGCCCGCCAGACAGACGGAGTTAGCGACTAGCTTTTGAACATAGCGGAGCATTGAAAGCTGGGGTCGGCAACACTGGAGAAACCAGCAAGAGCACGCTAGATTTTAAAAATGATCCAACTGAAAAACCAGTGTTGCCAATTCTTTTCCAATGAAAGTAGCTAGCTGCACTAGCTCCAAAAGTTGCTAAATCTAGCGAATAGTCGCCAAGTCGGCAACATAAACAGACCGTCCCTTCAGGCCTCCCTCCAAAGCCACTCCCCCACTATTATCATAATATCATAATAATAATATATATTTTTTTTTCTTTTTTCGTCAGAGCATTTGATTTATTGATTGCTGTCGGGATGTAATTTCAACAAATATATCAATAAATGTTTCTAAAACATTACCCACCCTAGCTTTAACAGCTAACAAGCAAGATATTCCCCTCAGAAGTTGGTGGAGACCAAAATAGAGCTAAAGGGAGAGTAAAATTTGGTCTAGATGAGTGTCTGCTGTAAATAGGCAACTGTTTGCCAACACGCTGGCCAAAACAGCTTTGAAAAAAAAATAGTTGCTCATCTTGCTTTTCATCATCATAAACTGTGGCTGTCCTATTTCATCACACCCCAGGAAGTTCCTCCGCCAGCAGCTGCGAGGGAAAAACTGTGAACTCTTATTGGTCGTCTCAGAGGAAGTGGAAGCACACCAAACGTGGCGGTCCGACGGCTAAGGGCTCAAACCAGCGGATCGCAGCTCCAACTGGGTCAACTGGGCCAATCACAGAACAGACGGGAGAGGAAGTAAAGTCGTGCACAGCCAATCACGTGGATGCACTCTCACAGATGTATTTTTTTCTCCCCTTTTTTGGGTTTTGTTTACACAGACCATTGCTGGACTCTTATCTGAGAGGATGCGAAGCAATGAAGGAAGCAAATACTTTACAGGGAGAATCACAGTCCTTTACTCACAACACAGTTAAGACTTATAAAAATTACTCTTCTGTTTCTGCTATTATGTTTTTATATATATATATATTGACTATTTTTCAATGTCAGTTTTGATTTTTTTTTTTCTTCTTTTTATTGTTCAAATTTCCAAAGTCATGGGAGTTCAACGCTGTGTTTATCTGCTGTCTCCCTCGGTGGTCCTCTCCTGCTTCAGTCATGATGTTCACGGATGTGTCTTCGTGTTTCTGTCCCTCCCTTCACGTCGTGAATCTCTCCCCCCCGTCCTTCACTTTCACCAAAGCGTGCCCTTTTCTTGCCTCAGTGTGACTCCATCTCACTCCTCCTCTCGACCCCTTTTTCCACATATCACATCTCTAAATCAGTGATTTATCACGTTGCCAACTTTGTATTTCATCCACTTCCCAAACACTCCTGGCACAGTCTGCGCCTACACTGTACCGAGGCTGTGCCGACACAACAGTTTTATATGCAACAAAGCAATGCAACACAAACCAGGCTAAGCACTCCCTCTTGTGGATGTTTGCCTCAGTTTACTTTCAAGGAAGAACTAACGGCATCATTCATCCAGTTTTTTTGTTAATAGTTCAAATGGTTATTTATAGTATTGAAGAGCGCTTGTCATCGAGGAAATAATGCGATACTAATGGTTATCATCTCTCAATGGACTTATACTGTATCATGATATATATTATATATCTAATTAGAGTGATAAGAAAACCTGGGGCCTCATTTCAGAAAAATATCCTAACTGCTTGTCCTGTCTTAAGTTTCAAAGATGGGAAAAAATCCTCCCTTTACAGAAGTAATTCCTAAACTCGTGGCTGTGTCCTATCCGATCACAGACCTCCTATCTTATCTTACGAAATCCTAACTAGAACTGTAGATTCGATTCTTCGACCAGCACTCGTCCTGTCATGCCTGCATCTTTGATTAGAATGTACACACGACCGCCAGTGTCTTTGATTATTACACGGCTTTGTTGAATACTCAATTCAGATTGGTCAATCACAGCGTTCTCGGATCTGTTATTTCTTTATAGCAGACCGTTGCTACGTATAACAGACCGTTGCTATGGGTGCAGTTCTGATGTCGGACTCTGGCGGACCGTTTATGTGTCTAATCATTGATTTCTTAAGTAAGTAGCCGTGTAATAAGCGGGATAATGTAGAGCTAGCTGGTCATTGTTGGGGTTTATTTCACAACAATGACCGGCTCGCTGTACTATCCCTTACTTTATCCCTTACTTAGGACATACGGTAGGCTTCTGGAGATGGACAAGGCTTAATATCAACGGCTCTCACTTGGCACTGGCTAGCTTGCTTGCTATCATGTACAAAAAAAATTCGGGCGTTCGATTTTAGCTACGAGGAGTCGGAGGCACTATTCGTGTTGGTCAGTCAAATTCAAAAAGAATCGTCTTTGCAGTTGATATATAGCCATTAATACATGGCCCGGGACATTTAAAGCGTCATCATACGGTTTGAGTAGCCTTTCAATCTTTATATTTCGGTGTTCATGTTGTTCCCCATCTTCATTATCAGTGCCATACAGACCTAACAACAGTGCTGCTGCCATTTATGACAGTTGTTTTGAATTTAGGACAGGGTCTATGCCATCCTAACTAAGGGATTACTAACTTTGGGAATCTCTAAGTTAGGGCGGTTCTGTAATAGCTAATATCCTATCCTAAGATAAGACAGATCCGGAATGCAGTTAGACTTAGGAAGTTTCTTCAATGAGGCCCCTGCTGTCTAAATTATTAACAAAATCGAACGTTACAAAATTACAGAAATTGGCCGTACTTTGGAAAAAGCAGTCGACAAAACAATCTCAACTCAAGGTCTAGTTACTTACAAGCTTGTTCTGGAGCTTTCGACCGCAGCACATGGTCCTCGTCAGCAGATTGAGTTGGCTCAGTTGCCATGGAAATGTAGACGTTCAAACTTTCCTGTAGTGCTAAAACTGTTGGTTAAGTAATTAATTGATCGACGGAAAATTAATTGGCAACAATTTTGCTTATCTATTAATTGTTTAAGCAATTTCTATAAAAAATTGCCAGTAATTCTCCTTTATGGCAACATAAAAATGAAAACCATGACTCTGAGAAGTTGTGATGGATGGCAGATTAATCGATAATAAAAAAAAAACTGTTTGTTGCAGCATACGGTTCTATGCTAACTGAGTAAACTCAATCTGCTGATGAGGATTGAATGATAAGGTCAGAAGCTCCAGAACAAGCGAGTACGTGATCTTCGAGTTTAGATTGTCGATAATAATCTGAATAATTAATACGAGTTGTTACAAATCATCATATCGCTGTAAAGAAATATTGTTTTATTTGTTCATATCACTCACTCTTGCTTAGTTAGAGCCACAATCATTTCTTGCACAGTGGTAAAATGACACCACACAGACAGATGACAAAATAAGGATACGCCATTGTTTTATTTTATTTTCCTTTGGCTCCACACTGGTCCAAAGGGTCACCACCACAGCAGCCCTCTGTAGCACAGGAGCTCAGCTGATGCAGGCCTCATCCTCCTCCTCCTCCTCTTCTCAAAAATCTCTTGTCAAACCTGCCAAACATAGCTATTATGAGAGGATGTCACAGATTGTCCCATTGAGTCATATATACAGTCAGCGTGGGTCTCTAATGTGGGAGGATTCAGTCCGAGGAGGGGTTCGGTGGTGGGTTAGGCGAAGGGAAGTTGTCGGAAGATGGAGCGCAGTGTGCCTGGGTAGAGAATAATGTAGAAACAGAAAAGTGAAAGTTGATGTTTAGTGAGCACATGTCCAGCCAGACGTGTGCTGCGGTTGATTATTGTGAAGCCTTATGAGAGATTCCACTGTTTGTAGCTTTCAAATATATCAGTTTAAAGAGAAACTGTTAATACTATACGTATTGTCTCTTTGACGACAATACTGGCCTTAACTTGTTTACATAAAAGAATATATTTGTTGTTCTGAAAGATTAAGAGGGGCTGTGCAGTTTGATGCCATTTCAGGAGAGTTATTCCAAAGCACCAATTTATCGTAAATATAGAGGAGAAGCAGCTGAAGCTCATCGGATATAATGTTTTGCTGCCAAGGGCTTTCTGTTATTTACAAGTGTTTGATTAGTATGATTTTATAAAGACGAGATCACATGTTTTTCAAATGGTGCATGTCGTATTTTGGAATGACACTCTTCAAATTCCAGCCCAGTCTGTAGACCTTTAATGTCATATTATATCCAAGTTATATCCAGAGAGGTTGTCAATATTTTGCTGAGATTTTTGGACCTGATCACATCATGACTCACATTCAACATGTGCTTTTTTTTTTTTTGCCATGACAATCCATCCAGCCCTTCCTACTTAAGGAATCCTGATTGTCACTGTATTTTGTTTATTTTTTATTTTTTGCATAGAAATAAAATGCTTATAATGGCACTTTATGTATACGCTGCAGTGTGGGTGTATTAAATGGGTCATTATTTGCTATGAAAAGGTCGTTGTTGGGTTACGAAGCAGAATGTCCCTTTTCTCGGTCTATTTTGAGGATGTTTTGGTCAGTAGTGGAAAGTAATTTCCTTAACACATTTACTCTATTCACATTTACTTAAAGGAACAGTGTGTAGCATTTAGGGGGATCTATTGGCAGAAATGGAATATAATATTAAAGGGGCTAGATGTAAGAATCAGAAATTGCTTGTTGCAACAGCGACAACTGTGGCCGTTAAGTTAACAACAGTCAGCATCCTGTTGCCCGCGCTTGTGCTCGCACTACGTAGACGCGAGGACGCATCGGGCAAAAAAAGTGAGACGACACACACAAAGACTGAACGTGATTTTACAGCTAAAACCACAATATCACAATATATTTCACATGCTTGGCAGTAATGTTGGCTTACCTGTCCAATAGGAATTTTGCCAACTCGGGATCCGTTTTGATGCCCAAAACCAAACGAGGGTCCCTCCATGAATTGAAGGTCCGGCCGATGTTGATCCTAGTTTCCCCCCCTCCCCCGACGTCAGTCACATTCCTGTTTTGCAAAACAGGCTTCACTAGATATAACTATATATATTTATTACATGGCGTTGTTGAATACTCGATTCTGATTGGTTAATCAAGGCATTCTGCAGTCTGTTATTTCTTTATAGCAGACCATTGCTATGTATAACAGACTGTTGCTATGTATAACAAACCGTTGCTATGGGCGCAGCTGTGATGTCGGACTCTGGAGGACCGTTTTTGTGTCAAATTATTGATTTCTTCAGTAAGTAGCCGTGTAATACCGGGATAATGTACAGCTCGCGGGTCATTGTTGTGAAAAAAAAACTTTCAGGGTGATGAGAGACCCCTCCGCTTGGCGTCGTGCTGCATCGCCCTGTCGGGGTTTCTTTCACAACAATGACCGTCTCGCTGCACATTATCTCTTACATAACTACAGTATAGCTGCGATTAGAAGTTTCTTTTCAAATTAAGATTTTGCAAAAAAAAAAGAAAAATTACCAACCTTTTTGGCTAGTGAACCCTTAGAAAAAAATGGTTGGGGCTCTTGCCTTATTTCAGATGTTTATGAGTTTTCTTGTAGTGTACTGTTTAGCTGTAAAATGAGAAACTCAAGCACCGCCCACCAGCTGGAGCACAGCCAATAGGAACGCTCTCTCTCTGAAATGACCTGTGATTGGTCAAAGTCTCCCGTCACGGGCTAGATTGTTTAAAGTCTGAAAACAGAGCCATGAGGAGGTGCAGAAGTCTAGTTATCTCTCAGAACACTTGAATTACAATATGCTGAAAGGTTATTATGGAATTTTTGCCCAATGATGCCAAACATATTCTGCCTACTGCCACTTTAATGTGGGTCTAATGAATTGAAAATGTTTTAAAGGCATACCAAAAGCGGTCTGCAATATGGCTTGGAATTAATTACTTATGAATGTAGAGCTTTCCAAGATATATTTTTTAAAGTCTGGAAACAGAGCCATGAGGAACTAATACAAACTAATAATGTATAGCCTAATATATAACAATGCATCATTCACAGGTGCCATTCTGCTTTGATACTTCCTACTTTTACTCCAGTGAGATTTTAAATGCCAGACTTTTACTTGTAACAGTGCATTTTCACATAGTATTTGTATTTTTATGTTTTTAGCATCCATCCATCCATTCACACTGTATGAATGATGAGGCAGCTAGTGGTGTGACGCGCGCGGACTCGTTGTAAGCGCGCTCTCGGGAGTCGGGTGCGCGCTTGAAGCGGTGTGCAGATGTGTCGCAGATTTTGTAAAGTCACTGGACGCGCGGAGCGGAGAGACATCCAGCAGAGGAGAGACGCTCCGGTTACACGGGCCCTGGAAGTGTGAGGAAAACACGGCTGCAGAGGGAGTGACGGGAGGAAGAGAGGACAGACCCGGAGGACTGCTCTCATTACCGGATAAACGTTATCCCGGTTTGCAACGGAGGAGGAATACGGTACTTTGACAGTTTAAAGCCAAAGGACGGCGGCGTGCGCAGAGATGGAGCTGTCCGCTATTGGAGAGCAAGTGTTTGCTGTGGAATCAATCGTCAAGAAAAGAGTTAGAAAGGTAACCTTTATATACAGTGTTTGTAGGAGACATATTTTTGGGAGGAAAGGATGCTACTTTGTGTGCTAATGAAAGCTGTGAGAGATTAAATGAACAGTAATCTGGTTATCTAATTGCAGGCAGTGTATAAAGGGGGCGGGTTGGAGGAGGATGTCCCTTTAACAGTAACGTGGATAGTGTTGTCATTGCACTACAGCGTATAATGTGTCAGGTGTTTGGCTCCACAGGCAGCAGGAGGAGGACACGGGATGATGTTATGAACTAAAATATTTTGGGCCTGTTTGCTTGCTAATTGGGTTTGACTTTAAGATACCATATGGTGTTGACAGGTGCAGGTGCGCAGCTAGAAATTATTGTTCCTCCAGAGCGCACGAGGGCCCCCTGAAACTCTTCTGTTTACTAGACTTCTCTCTGAATCATTTAAAGAGGACCTATTATGCTTGTTTTCAGGTGAATACTTTTATTTGGGGTTTCTACTAGATCATGTTCACATGCTTTTATGTTAAAGGTCCCATATTGTAAAAAGTGAGATTTTCATGTCTTTTATATCATAAAGCAGGTTTAGGTGCTATATAAATACTGTGAAAGTATCAAAACGCTGAATGCACAGAGAAATACACACAGCCTGTATTCAGAAATTGTGCCTTTGAAACAAGCCGTTAGGATTTCTGTCTATTTGTGATGTCACAAATATATAGTATATATAGATCATTACACGGTTTTAAACGTAAACATTCTAAATGTGTCCCAGTTTATTTCCTGTCGCAGTGTATGTAAATAACATCAACTGACAGGAAGTAAACATGGACCCAAACTGTTGCCTAGCAACGCAATTCCGTTGAAATTCCATTGAAATGTGCTAAAACGGAGCGTTTCAGACAGAGAGTAAATACAGGCATATTCAGGCCGACAGTATGAGGAAAATAAAAGATTTTTTGAACATTGCAGCATGTAAATATGTTCTAGTAGAAACAAAAAATACAAGTATGAACCTGAAATTGAGCACGATATGGGACCTTTAAAAGAAAAAAAAAAACGCTTTATTTTTCCCAGTCCGTCTGTGCTGCAGCACCTCTTTCAACCCTCTGTCTGAAATGTTTGAGCTCCTACCTGAAAAGCCCAGTCTTCTCTGATTGGTCAGCTGGCCCACTCTGTTATGATTGGTCAAATGAACCAAACTCTTCGGACTCCGCTCCAGCTCCACTCTAAATACCAAAATTCCACACTAACATACTAGTTAGTATGCTAAAAAAGTATGTGAGATATTTCAGTATGTCTGAAACCTTAGTATGAAACCAATAGTACGCGAATTGCATACTATTTCTGGTGAAATATTACAGTATGCAACGCTGGACACTACGGCAGCATAAATATCCCACAATGCAATATGATAAGGACAACAACATTCATAACGGATGTTGACGAACAGCTCTGTATTTAACTGATTTCACTTTCCTAGGTGTGATATATTTTTTTTAATTAGTTCAGATTTTGGTTCTCACCAACTGTTGTTTTCGTCACATGAGGATGGCACTGGTAACCATGGTTACACGTCTCCAACCGGCAAGGAGGCGCTCAGGAAGTGACGACGTGAATTACTGCTCAATGCGTCCGAAAAGATACATACAACTGTTTATTCACACAAGAGTACGTTGAACGCTAGTACACCTGTTGAGTATGTAGTGCATAGTATGTGATTTCGGAAGAAGCCTTTGTTTGAGGGTGTTCCAAACTAGCCGCTAGGCAGGTACTATGCAAATGTGTTACTTGGTGACGTCACAAAAAGCATAATAGGTCCTCTTTAACATTGATAAACTGTTTAAATGTGAAGGGACAGTCAGAATACTTTAAAAATGTTATGATAGAAACTAAAACTCTATTTCTGAAGTATGCAAGTAAGTAAGCTATGCTACGTTTTAAGGTTAAAGGTAGGCTACGTAGGGCATATTAGCCATTATGCCAATTAACTGCCTTTTCTGTCAATTAGCACTTTAACATCTGAGTTTTCAAAGTAGTATGAAACAGCTAAGAGCCTATTCCCAAATTAAAAATGGTCAAATAGCAGCTAATTTAAATTGTAAAGGGCAACAGTCTCAAAATGTCACATGTTACAACATGCGGTAGGGCTGCAACTAATTATTCTTTTGATTATTGATTCTTCTCTTTCTTTTGTTTTGTCTTACCAGCAGTCCAAAACCTAACATTTAATAATATAAAATCCTCTTAAATCTTCCCATTAAGCAAGTGTGTGGCATGTTTGCTTGATAAATTAGTTCATCCAACAGCAATATGGTTAAATACACAGCATAAAGAGTCGGTGTGCAACTTAACTTCTATTTTATTAGGTGTTTGCAATGGAGATTTACTTGATAATAATTTGTCTATATACATGGTGTGATGTTAAGCTTAAACAAGGCTTCAGAGAGTATAAAGTGAAAGTTTAGTAGAGACAGAATATACATAGGCCAAAGTTAAAACCACATGTAGTTGTCAGTAGACTATATCCGTCCATCCACAGCTCAAACACGTCTACTTGTGTTGCTACTAACTGTCAAATTGTCAGATATACAGTATGTAAAATATTGGCTGATATTTCTGTTATAGGTGGATAACCATACTTTAACAATATTTTTCGACCCAAATCCAGAGAGGTTTTTGGTTACCAGAGTACACAAAGGCATCTTGGGGTGAGCAGTCCTTTGGTATGATGCTACAAAATATATTTGGACTGCTGGTAAGACAAAACAAAAGAAAGAAAAGAATCAATAATCAAAAGAATAATTAGTTGCAGCCCTACTACAAAATATATTTGTAGCATAATATACCCACCATAATACCACTAATTATTGTATGTGAGCATGATATATATGCTTTACAGGTCAAATTAATTATGTGATCAACATTGCAAGTTGTTGATGGTATGGGTACTTTGTTTTAAGTCTCCACCAATATACAGCCTCTTTACTGTACAAGGGGGAACTGGGTGAGTAAAATGAAGTCGGGAAAAATGGTGACTTCACCAGCTGAGAATACCTTTGAGAGCTTGGAAGTTATTATCAGATGATGTCACCGAGGATGACTAACTCTGAGTGGCTTGGCGGGTATATGGAAAACATACGGCACATTTAACATTATCTGTTAATTATAGGTATTCTCTAATGGCCTGGCAACATCCTCCTACACATGAACCCCATTCAACAGCAGGAATATAATGGAATATAAACATTACATTATACAGTAAAGATTTATGATTTTTACTTACACAACTATTTTTCATAGATATTTTACTTGTATGATACTATACATTTATAATTCATAAAGTTTTGTATCTGCCTCAGAGAACTCTTATTTTGATAATAATGAGTAACTTGGTGAAATGTGTTCAGGTGGTTTTACACTGGGCTGAAAATAATAAACACAAAAAGACGGGAAAGCTTGATGGAAACTTTCGCAGAGGTGAGAGCTGCAACCTTCTCTGGTCTGAGTGTAGTAACGGCTTAACAGGAAACAAGCAAACATGTCATCTCCCACAAAAGATGCTGGCAGCCTTGGGGGCCGACCATTAACAAGATGCATCACCTTGCAAGTTTCAATGAAATCCAAATCACTGTTGGAGCGGTTACAGGCTGAACACCAATCTGGGGTGTCTGAGATATCGCACTTGATCTTACAGTTGTGTCTGTTGATTGTAGCACCTCCAGTAGGTGATTGCAAAGAAACACATTTCTTAATTTTTAATCAAAATCAGACATGTAGTATCTCAGACATCTGCAAAGACATCACATTTGATAAATGTAGAAGGGACTATGATGCATCCTACATGTATTAGAAAGGCTGTGAGAAGCTGCAGCATATTTATTCTGTGATGTAATTTATGAAATTAAAAAGGACCTATTACGCTTTTTTCCCTTTCCTTTCGTGTGTTATAAAGTTTTTTGTTCATGTAAAATGTCTGCAAAGTTAAAAAGCCCAAAGTTCAGTCCAAATGGAGTTACTCTTGAACTGCCCTGAACTGCCTGAAACGCCTCTCCTGAAGTCCCGCCTTTTCTTCAGTAACGTGGTGATGTCACCAAGTAACACGTTTGCATAATACCTGCTTAGCGGCTAGTTTGGCACGCCCTAAAACAAAGCTAGTTAGAGCGGAGCTGGAGCGGAGTCCGAAGAGTTTGGTTCGGTTGACTAATCACAACAGAGTGGGCCAGCTGACCAATCAGAGCAGACTGGAGCTCAATCAGAGCATTTCAGACAGAGGGTGAAAAGAGGAGCACAGCTGGTATGAGAAAAGTAAAGCGTTTTTTGAAGATTATATCCTGTAAACATGTTCTAGTAGAAACCCCAAATACAAGTATGCATCTGAAAATGAGCATGATTGGTCCTCTTTAATTTCTTGGCTGATAACACTCTTAAACTTGATGTCTCCACAGGGGAATGTGGAGTATCTATTGAAGTGGAAAGGATGGCCTCCAAAGTAAGTATGTAAACTTAATGAAAAGGATGGATGGATTATATAACAGTCGCAAATGTGCGTCATTTGCACAGAAAAGTACCATGGCCATATGGAAAATGAATACACCAAAAACATAATGCTCATTAACAGAGATAACATAGCATTTGACAGATTGATTTATTAACAGAATTCTGAGAAATATGGAAAATGTTTTTTGTTATTTCATAATGTTATGTTTAAGTTAAACAATACTGCATTAATTGATCATATACTTTTTGTAATGTCTTACAGGTATAGCACGTGGGAACCTGAGGAACACATTCTGGATCAGCGCTTGGTGCAGGCCTATGAAGAGAAGTAAGGCTCCACTCCACATGTTATACTTACTGATGAAAAAGCCTTGCCAAATCCCTGAAGGTCTGACAAATAGTGGAGCAGGAATGTGCAGAATAAATCACATTTCTTCTTTCATTATATTAATCACAAAGAGTCAGCAGACCAAGACCTCTCTCCAGCTGGTTTGAGCATGTGGCCTGCCTAAAGGCACCAAAGATGTAAGGAGGATGTTGCCTCCAAAATCCTCTCCAAAGGTGGTCAGACACACATCTGGCCACATTTATAATGGTGGTGTAAATGCACTTCATCCCTAATGTCAAAGTCCACACGAAATAAACAGGTGGTGGGATGCTTCTTTACAAGGTGTCATTAATATGGTGGACTAATAATAAGTGGCGGCAAGTCATATTTTCTTTAAAGGGATCCTGTGGAGTTTTCCTGTCATCAAAGTATCTGTTTGCATAAAACAAAAGGCATTGTATGTATCCTTGAGGCCTTTTTTCTCAACTGGACTGTATAAAAGTTTCAGACTCAGAAGTCATAGAATCTTTATACGCTGGTCTGTGGGGGTGGCTTCTTCCTCTAGCCCTTTTTTTTCTCTTTTGTTTGTATGACCGATACCACCTGGCTGCTAGTCTTGCATAGCCAGACCTCCACATCTCCAGAGCGCTAAAGAAAGTTCTGGCTCTACACATTATCATTCTGATGTAGGGAAAAAACGCTCTGGCTTGTTTGTACTTAAAAAAACCAATCACAATCATTTTGGGCTAAGCACATGATGCAGCGACGTGCCCTTGCAAAATAGATAGCGACGATAGCAGGAAGGGAGGAGAATGCTGTGTGAAGCCTTGAGTTCGTCATTTTGGCCGTCGCCATCTTGGTTTTATGCAACCAGAAGTGACACGAGAGGGTGGAGCTAAGTACAACTAAATGCTGAATAAGACTTTTTTTAGGTGGCCAAAATGTTACAATTCACTTGAAAACACACTGTGAAAGGGTTAAAGTCCTAATGGCTAATTCACACTACATGACTTTAACCCTGATGTTCCACTCCCCGACAGTTTTTGGAGCTCCCCGTCAAACGCCCCAGATCAGAGGCAAATCGGTGTTGGCTCAGTTTTCAAACATCAGCGCTCGAGCATCATGACGCGAGCCGATGTTTCGCCGACACATTTCAGATATCTAGCATGCTAAATATCTGGACCTGTCGGGGACTCTGGCCAAGAGCTACAGCCAATGAGAGCGCCAGACTCGGGTTGTGGGGAAACCTGGAGGAGAAGTGGTCGCCTGTAACAATAGGAACTTACTGTATGTTTTACATTTGCAACACGGAGCAAAGTTTTTGTTGCACCAAGAGGAATAAATAGTAAAAAAGAGCGTGGAAACGGGCTCGCGTATGGTATCACGTCATTTACTGTGTATTTCTCGCGTGTGATTTTGTGACAAAACGTAGTTTGGAGACCTCATCGGGGATTCCTACTGGGGAAAGATCTTGTAGTGTGTGACCCCCTGTCGCCGGTCAGTCATGTAGTGTGAAAACCACAACTACTTAAAGACTCACGATTACAAGACAGCAAGTTGTGTAGTGTGAATGGTACAGCGATCTCACGACTTTGAAAGTTGTGTACTGTGAACTTGGCTTAAGACAAAAACACGGAAAATTCCCAGACCAGACAACCCCATGGTAGCGACCTGTCAATCACAAGGTAGCCACACCCTAAAGCATCCCCTGCTTTATGGTCTATTTGACTCTAAATGGGACCATAATTTACTAAATGAACATCATGCTGTATTGAATAAGATTTGAAACTAGCGATTGAGACCATAAACTCATGTTTACAATGTTGACTGAGGTAATAAATCAAGTGAGAAGTAGGCTCATTTTCTAAAAAGACTTCTATACAATCAGACTTCTTTTTGCAACCAGAGGAGTCGCCCCCTGCTGGTTATTAGAAAGAATGCAAGTTTAAGGCACTTCAGCATTGACTTCACTTTTCAACTGCGTGGTCAAAACTCCACAGGTTACAGTTAAGGAACTGTTTGTAGGATGTTTTTCCAACGTCATGTGAAGATATAATCCAATGAAACATCTAGACACAAAAAAGGGTTCGAACAGAGCCTAGGAACAGCTCTTAAAATTGTCAGCGAACATGTCTACAGAAGACATTTTGCCATCAGCCTCTTTTTAACAGTGTGTTTGACTTTTCAGAGAGCAGAAAGAGAGAAATCTGGGTCACAGAAGAAAAGGAGCCAAAGCCAAAAGAGTCATTTTGCAGGTAATGCTGCATTCTACGTAACTTTTATATAACTTTATACTTGTTTATACAACTCTGTTTCCTTTTCCCATTCCCTTGTTGGCCCCCATTCTTTCAATGCCTCTTTTCAATCTTTATTCAGGATACCGTCTACGCCATGGATCTCCGCAGCGCTCACAAGTGCCCAGAGCAACCTCCGCCTCGCCTGCGTCTCTCCCTGACACGCTCTCTGCTCCCCGAGGACGAGGATCGGCCGTACCGCGCCTGCAGGACGGACCCACAGCTTACGCATCGAGAAGGCGAGTTCACGTGCCTTGACTCGAACCCCCCAAGTCCCACACAAGAGGACTGGGAATGGCGGGTAGAGGAGGAGGAAGAAGAAGAAGAAGAGGAGGATGATGTAGAAAGTGAAAAGGATAGAGATGAGGAAGAGGAGGAGGAGGAGAAAGAGGAGAAAACAGAGAAGGGCGAAGGCACTTTAAATGGTAAGTGTGTCAGTCGGTCAGCCAGTAGACTCTAATCACCATCACGACCCAGTTTACTTGGCTCTCCGTGAACCTTCTTGTAGGCTTTTTTCACCGGGCATGCAACCAAAAACATGAAACTTCCTCCGTCCTGAGCTGATTAAAGAGAACATCACGCGGAGGTCTCTTTAAAGACTGCATCTGAAGTCTCTGTTGTGCATGTGAATGTAAAGCGGCCGTCATGTAGCATCCCTTTGCTTGAACCTTTGACACCATTGCAGATGTTAATCTTTAATAAATGAATAATATTACAAGGCAGAGTTGTAAAATGTCGATTTAAATTTGAGACATCACTAAATCTGCCCAAAATAATGACGTGGAGGGCAGAATGTGGCACTCCTGTCCTCCCTATCACCTCCGAAGCACTTAGAGCCGTCTGTTCCTGCAGCCTCTGTCCGTTTATAACATCTATCAGAGCAGAGATAATCTATCCAGGACAGTCCAGGGAGGTTAACTCAATAACAGCACACATGTGATAGGCTTGATGCAATCAACTCTACCCTCTTCTGCCTCCTCTCTCCGTCTCGCCCAGGACAGGAGAGGACAGATGAGTGGAGCTCCGCTATCGGACCGGACGAGGTCATCGTCGCGTCGGAGAAGCCGGGCGACGTCTGGAGGCCCGTCGTCGTCCCGGGCGAGGTGACGGTCACAGACGTCACCCTCAACTCCCTCACAGTGACTTTCCGAGAGTCGAGAGTGGCCAAAGGCTTCTTCAGAGACTGGGGCCTGGAGGTCTGATGGCGTGATGTCTGAGTAGGTCGGCGGGGAGAGTTGGACACTGCGAGAGGGAGTTGGAGGCAAAGTGTGTGTGAATGGTCGTTGGGTTGGTGTTTTTATCCCCTCTCGCTCTGTTCCTCCCCTTGCCTGCTGCTTCCAGCCTGGTCGGCGGTACGTTTACATGCACAGAGTCACCTGGACGCGAGCTGAACTCCAGTTAATGTTACATTTACATTGAGCCATTCACCTTTGATATGGTGGGACTGAGTTGCCTTGAATGAAAAGGGTATTAGATAGTTATAAGTGAGGAGATGCAAAAACGTGCAGGTAATTATACAGCCTGTACAACAATTAAGTCACATTTCCTCCAGAGAGAAGAGAAAACTAGCTAATTGAAACAAGAGACACGACCAAAACATCCATACTGTAATAATTCTGTTTTGACTTTTTCAGCTCTGGAGCAAAACGTTTACTGGTTGAGGTGCAATCACTGGTACTGGAGGACCAAATGTGAGTGAGCTGTGGCCCATATGTGACTGCCAGATTTAGGTTGATTTTCAGGGTGCACACTTTGGCTGAGAAGCAGTTCCAGTTAGCAGTACTTTGGCTGGCCGAGGGCCATTGTTGGTCCCTGGAATCTTCCACTGTCGAACAGTTTAAAACGTGACAAAGTAGGCGAGGGAAGTGGCTTGTTAGTATTGGTTAAAATGTGCCGTTACAGGTCTGTTCTTTTATATGTCACGGGTCTTAACTTTTCCATTTTAAAGATACCCTGAAGAGTTTTCTTCTAAACAAATACAGTTGTGTTTCCAAACAGTGTTAAGGACTTTACACACCGGAGGCGTGATGAATAAACAACACGAAAATGCAAAATACTCGCCAGCGTATATTATATGCTTAGGGCTTTTATTGTGAAAAGTTAAGAATGGAAGGATTGGATCTGGTCCGTGCTGCCTTTGTCAAGGTTGAAAGGAGTAACAAAGTTTACTGTCCTGGTTCGGACTACAGAGCCTCCGTGTTGTTGCTTCTATATAATATAGGAGCAACTCAACCCGTTCCGCACAATGCGATTGGTCGATGCGTTTATTCACAGTGCAAAAGCTCAGAAAATCAACCTTGTTCCGAAAAAAGTTTTGTTTCTTTTTTGCCCCGTAATATTCACGTTCTGTGTGAAACTATTCATGACAAAAACAACAGTTTGAAAAAATATATGGACGTGCGAATTAATCACACTAAAAAAATACCCTCAGTGTCTAAAGGCCTTTACTCACCAGAAACACTGTGTGTATCCTTGAGGTCTAACAAATGTGTCTGATGCATTTCCTACCTCACAAAACATGTGCAAAGACGTTTTTTTTTTTTTTTTTATGAATCGGACCCTGCATTACATACATCCATGTTTGGATCTTTCTTTCTTGTTGCATTCTTATTTTTTTTGGTGCCTTTCTGCGACCTGTAGATCAGTGGAATAATGTGAAACCAGCACCAGCAACGCCCAAGAACTAACAACACGGGGACCCCATAGAAATAGAATAGGAGTAGAACAGACACTGAACTGTTTTCCGTGGTCATTTGACTAGTACAAACGAAAATGGCGAGTTGTTAGTTGTTATGGTGAAAACAGAACACACGTCAGTGGGGCTTTAAAGTGTGGTCGCAGAGATTGGATGCAGTCACGCAGCTAGTTAGCGAGGTAGCTTGTCCTTCTCCGGTGCGATGGGGAGTGAGGCGGAGGGACCCAGCGTTGCCGCTGACCACCAGCCCACTGCTCATATTCGGCTCATTTTCTGTAACCAGTGTAGCACTGAAGCATGGCAGAATTAGCAAGCTAGCTAACTAGCCAGCTGTCCGCTAGTTAGCGAGCTGGCTAGCTAATTCCACCATGCTTCAATGCTACACTGGTTACAGAAAATGAGCCAAACAAAGTTGTCACTCATCTGGTGATAGCAATGTGCTTTCTTACGCTGTGACAAGAGTTTGTAACGTTACTACTCTACTGCTCGTTTTTGCAAAACCTCACCTCTTTCCATAAGTTGGTTTAGTTTATACGGAAGTCAGCCCGCTACAACGGTCGCAATGGCAACTTTACACATAAAAATGGCCACCGCACTGACCATCCTGCTACATTGATTTGAATGGGAATTTCCTTTGTAATCCTATTCTATTTCCATGGGGGACCCACTCATTAAAACATTGCTCCATAGCGCTACTAGTGGTCAAAAACTCCACAGGGTACCTTTAAAGCACTTAACAGAATGGGCATGAAAGTGTTCATGTTCTTGTCTCCTCTCATGCTTTGATTTTGTGAGATGGACTCTTCTGAGTTTGTCACGTCAGATTGAGCAAACGCGACAAGCTTGCATTTGTACATTTCACCAAAAAAGTCAATAGTAACTACAGTCGTTAGATAAATGTAGTGGTTTAAGAGTATGAAGTAGCAAACAATTGTTAATGAAAAATACAGGTCAAGTAATCGTGAAGAAGAAGAGTTCTCTGTGCATGTAAACATGGCCGCTGTTTCCGTCTCTCTTCCACACTCAGCTAACCGTTTAGTACTTGACTCATATACGTATTGTACATACTCCAAACTACAGTGAGTAGGTGGGCATAGCTGTCAGTCCCATACTAACATGCAGTGCTGTAACCTGTAACCTGTGAATACATAGACTGTTACTACTGTACAACACGTGGCTTAGTCCTGTGTGCGTTTCACAATCCTCCGAGAGACGATTTGATCCGCCTGCATGCCTTCCTCCTCCAGTGCAGTTCTACCAATGCAGAGACAGGCTGTAGTTGTCTCTGTTTAACTAACCTCTTCATCTCAATACACATAACACAACATAGACGTGATGACTGAGTATTAACCAACATTAATATGAGACCTGATAACAGAATGTAGTATGGAAATTGCACTGTATTTACTGCACATTATGAGGGTTTGTGTGGAGCCTGTTTGTAGAGTTTGACCAACAGGGTAAATCACACATAGTTTACATGACTGACTACTATTTCATAAAAGAAATACCAAGAGGTTTCATTAATTTCCTACCTTCCAGTTACCGTGCATTCTTAAACTGTGTTTGAGAAACTGTAGGTAACGTAATGTGTCAACTTGATTTATTTATTAAAGGTACAGTGTGTAGGATTTAGTGACATCTAGTGGTGTGGTTGCAGATTGCAACCGACTGAGTACCCCTCTGCTCATTCATCCCTTTTCCAAGACTGCGGTAACGTGTGCCGCCAAGTGCGAAACCGTGGTCACGCCGAGGTATCTTTCAGGACCTTGACTTTGCCTTTAGGAGCAACAAAATTAACGTAAAAACATGAAACGCTCTCTCTAGAGCCAGCTTTTGGTTTGTCCGTTATGTGTTATTGTCGAAACATGGCGGAGCACATGGCGGACTCCATGGAGAGAACCCGCAGTGTGCTTTGGACAAATTGTTAGCAGTGTATATGCAATTTGTAGTTAAAGTTGGGCTAAAACACAAGAAACCGACCGATATGGTCTTAACGCAGGGTGATCCATCTCCCTCCATCAATCAAACAATCAATCAAAAAAATTCTAAAAATGATTTATATAACAACAACACATCAATTGAAAGTGGACAGTTTCCCCACAGCTTTACAGATTTAATTCATGTAACTGCGGCCATCAATAAGTTCTGTAAAGCCGAATATCACTAATTTAACAAAATAAAAGCCCAACTTTGAACCCAGTATATAGGTCTCTAACCCCGGTGGCTTCCTTGAGCTGATGTGATGTGTCATGTCTGTGGAATCTCCCACAGTGGCGTCCCATTGGTTCCACAAGTTGTTTATCCCACACTGAGGATGATGGGTCAGCGTCTCGTGATCTCAAAACTGTCTCTGTGCTACAGTGAAGCTGTAGGGAATGGAAGTGCCTGATGTCACATCATTTTGTTGTTGTTTGTCTGCAGAGCTTTTAGGGCTAATGTCTCTCTCTGTCCTTTACACACACACACACACACACGCACACACACACACACACACACACACACACACACACACACACACACACACACACACACACACACACAAACACTATTACTGTCCCAGCTTATTTGGCTTCCATATGTCTGAATGCACGATCCTCCACTGATACTATTAAGACTTGAAATATGAGGAGACTTTAAAAATGGAGGGGACAGTCGGGTGGGGGGGGAAACATGTATTTTTTAGTCCTTATTTTTCTACATTGACCTGAATGTATATTTATTCTTTAAAGATAACCTGTGTATTTGTCACGCAGATGACTGAACAGAATAGTTTTTATACAGTTTGTGATAACCATTGAGCTGATGCCATATGTATTGACCTACTGATTTAATGACGTTGCCTAATGTGGTCGCTTGTGCTGCTTCCGTCCACCACCGAGCGACGAACCTTTGCACTTTATTGTGATGTTAAACCTGCACATTACCTGCTCCAGTCTACCAAGTGTCATTAATGTGTATAGAATATTTCTATGGGAATACTAAAATAAATGTTGCTCATGTTTAATATCATTTTAACCACTTGTTCAGTTGCTTATTGACAAAGATACTTGTTTCTGGTTACTCATGGATGCAGTTGGATGTGTTTAAATTGTGGATAGTACTATATTTTGAGGTATTAGGGGAAGGGTGTTGCAGTTTTTTTCTAAGTCAAGGGAAGTTTTACAAAAACTTAAATATAAGATTTAAAGGGACTATTTGTAACTTTCAGAAATGCTTGTTAACAGCGACACCTGTTGCTGTTAAGTCAACGAAAGTCAGCGTCGGCCTCGCGCTTGCTCGCTCTACATAGACATGAACGAGCATCGCTCAAAACAGTGAGGCGACACACGTCAGATAAAACCACAGTATTACTCTATATTTCAGCTGCTTGGCAGTAATGTTAGCTGACCAGACGAAGGTCTCTCCATGAATCACTGCTGATCCTAGTTTTGGCTTCTCCTGTTTCAGCTTCCAGGAAGCAGCAGGGCTCCGCAGCGAGTAACGTTATTGCCTCCCGACCGCAGCCGGAGGGAGCAGGGAGACACCGGAGCCCCGGTCGGAGGCGATAACGTTTCTCGCTGCGGAGCCCCGTCACTTCACAAGACACAGGAAACCTCTGTTGGTCTGGAGGAGCTGCAGCAGTTATTTCTGCACAACCGTCCACTGTACATTCACTAGATATTCTCAGAGCTAAACTAACTCTTCTACAGTGTGGAGTGAGCGCGCGCGTTCTCGCGGTCTCGCTCCACCTCTAGACGTGAACGCGCGCGCTGTGTGAGTGAAGGCAAGCAGGCAGAGGAGCAGAGACACCGGCCACACGCGAGCGCGCATAGGCCAGCGCGCATGTGTCCCGACCCGGTACATTTATACGCTTAAAGTTACAAACAGTCCCTTTAAACCCCCATCCTCATCACAGTCATTTTTTCATACAGTCCTCTATTTACATGTACTTAAACGATAGCTTGATCAATACTGGGTTTTTGAGGTAATACTAATATCGATATTTGAGTATTAGAAATCAGATAAATGTATACTGGCAGATAGTAATTTCTTTTAACAAAACACAGAACATAAACAATTTTGATAGTGATAGATTTAAAAAAAGAATATATGACCAAGGTACATACATAGGGATGTCACGAAGGCCGATACTTCGGTACCAAGTCAGTGTCAAAACTCTGAAAACATGACGGTACTCATGTTTCTACAGTAGTGCAGGTACCGGGGATCAGGGCTAGAGACTAACGGCGACACGGCGTCCCAGAGACGATAGAAAATTTCTCCAATAATGCTACATTATGAACAGCAAATCTGTGTTAAGTTATCAGGATGTGTTCAAATGTAATCTTGTAAACTTTAGTTTTTGGCAAGAAACTTTCGCAAAAAACGGTAATAAAGGAGTATTTGAAGTACATGGGATTTATTGTTTTGTTTTTAACCGTGGTATCGAGAATCGTTAAATTTCACTGTTATCGACTACTAAATTTCTGGTATTGTGACATCCCTACTGAGCGGGACATTTTACTGCTGAAAAACTATTTATTTATTGACTGACATACAGTATACATTGATACTGATGGATCTGCAACAAGCTAATATCAGTTGATATATCGGCCTGGCAGCTTTATCGCTCTAGCTCTCGTTCAAACTGATTTCATAATTAGAAAATGTAAAACTTTGAGACTACAAATACCATGAATTTCCATCAAGCGATGCTCAAATGTGTTAAATAGTCATTTATTTACCTGCAGAAAAAATCTCTTACATAAATGTGAAAAACGAGGCAACAATTGAGTATTTTTCCAATGGTACAAACATACTTTATTGTACAATTAATTTATTGGCAAAAAACAATCAGACCACCAAAATAACTTAAAAAAAGAAACTAATGAAAATGGAGCAACAGTTATTTTTGCTTTCTCTCAGCAAGCACCAAAAAATTGTTAACAAGAGGAACGAAAAAGTGGTCAAAGATTCCATTTGAATACTAAACAAATATTTAAATAGTCTTATTTCCAGTCTCTGTTTAGGAGAAGAAATGATTAAAAACAAAACTATTTGTTCAGTTGCCATCAGTTTGTACAGTGATTCAGTATGTTTACAACTATATTCATGTACATGAAACATTTCTGAAAAAGGGATGGTATAATATACTCCACGGCCTCCCCCAGGGCAAACTGAATGACTGTCTGCAGTGTCTTTTTGCATCACCATAACATCTTTAATACAAAACAAAACATGTTTTTATCTAATAATTCCTGTAGCTTCAAGTTTTATTTCCAAAAAATAAAATTAAATAATATATCTATATATAAAAGACAGTTTTTCCTTGTTTTTTTCTTATAAAATAAGTCTCAAGATATATTGCCACCTGGTTCTGACGCGTCCCCTCCCCATACCCAGCAAGCCCAACCTTTTGAGAAAAATAGTGAGCATGTGAATATTGTGTCTTCAGTCCTCTCCGTAAAAAGCTAAATGACCAAATTTAAACTCTTTCCGATCACACCTCTAACCCGTCTCGGCTCTACATCGTCTTTAAGTTTTGAGATTGTTCAGGTGTGCGACTTGTTGCGATAACCCCCTCCCATCCCTAAAACCTTGTCAAAAATACACAGAAAAAGGCGCATTGGTGCTTGTGACCTACTACACCCCACACTGTACCTTTTAGAAAAGAATCTCAATACTGTACAGTAGCTCAGGAGTACTTTTGTAGTTTTTTGTCTTTTTTTTACAGATACAGCAAATATCCAATCAAACAAGAGGGGAAACAAGCAGCAGAAAATAACGTCTCTGCTCATAAGGATTTAAAGTATGTACAGGTTTTTTTTTTTTTTTTTTTTTTTTTACATCTTTCAATTTCATTACAAAAACAGTATCTAAGTCCACCATTTCTTACTTTGTACAGTACTAACATTGAATTAAATCTTGTGGTTGAGGATGAGGAACAAAAGGGAAAGAGAGGAAAGTAGTGAAAGTGAAACCGTTGAGGATACAGGCAGGATTTTCTCAAACCTCTGCAGCCCAAAACACATATCGACCTCTTTCTGAGTCACAGTTCATAAACAAGGTTGTAATATATGTACACGCACAACCTTTCAACATCGGCCAGCTTGAAACAGGGGCACAATACGCCTCTAACAGCTAGACGATCGGACATCAACAGTTCATTTCCTGCAGGGGGTGGGTGGGTGAGGTGGGTCAGGGTAAGGAAGGTGTGCACATTCATAGGAGAACTGGAGGTGGCCTGTGGGTGCAAGGATTTGTTCTGCGGATCTGGCCATTGTTTGCAGAAAAATACGACCAGTGTCGCCCACTCCCCAAAACACTGTTGAGGTTTAATTCCAACCTATAAACCCTGTGAAAACAAAAACAACCTGCCAAAATCAAACTGCATTTAACGCCCCCTCCCGCCCACCTATCGTATAAAATAAATTCTATATATGTGAATCGTTGCGGTCGCTGTAAAATGTACATTGCTGTGAAAACTGTCCAGAAAAAAGAGATTTCCTGTAACAGAAGATATGTTGATGCTTGTATTACGATCCATTGAGGGGGGGGGAGAAAAAATAATAAATTCAGAAATAAAATATACTCTGCAAAATAGATACAATTATGACTGGGTATTTGAGGAGGAAAACAAAACGATAAAAAAGGTACATCGTGTCAACTCACTTTTAATTTTTAGCCACATTTAAAATCTTAAAAATATTCATAAAAAGGCAAAGTCCCCAAAAATATTGTGTCATAGACTAAGGAAGAAATATCTTCAACCTGAAACACTGCCCTTCCACCTTTTTGTACACAATTGGCAAAAATATATAGATATATATTAACAGCAATAACTTACCATTGTTTTAATTTATTCATTTATTGACTTCTAAGATTTATTTTGCATCTCCCATAGGAAGGAAGCTTCAGTTCATATTTATACATCACAAAAATATTTAAATAAAAAATAAAAACTTCTAAAAGCCCAAAAGCTGTAGTCCCGCCTCGCTCTCCTTTCATGGCAGTTTGTGATTTGGGGCGACTGATCAGAGCGTCGAGACGGAGAGACAGTCGAGGCTACATAAGGTCTAAACTGTTGTGGTTAATGTTCGTTCCCAGCTCCTGGTTGTTGTTGCTGCCGTTGTTATTCCCCCCCAACATGTCCGACTGTCCCCCCTGCCCGCCGTGCATCCCCGTCATCCCGCTCAGCTGGGACATGATGGAGTTCTGGTCCGAGCTGAACTGACCGGGATCTACAGAACTACCCGGCTGAGATAACGCTTGGGGTTGCGGAGGTTGGGGCGGCGCCATGCTGGGGTGATGTTGGCCTAAGTGGCCCGGGTGGGGCGAGCCGGTCTGGGTCTGCGGCGAGATGCGATGAGGCGAGGGCTGAGGCTGAGGCTGGGACGAGGGCTGCATGCGCGGGGACGGGCTGGAGTGCGGCGGCTGCGACTGCGGCCTCGGCGACGGCTGGGGCGACCTGACCTGGCTGCTGAGTGGACCGTGTCCGCCTTGTCCTTGGAGATGGTGCGGGGACTGCGCCATCTGCTGTTGAGGACTCATGGGACTGCTGTGCTGCGCTGGAGAGCCCCCGCCCAGATGCTGCTGCTGCTGTTGCAGGAGCCTCTGGTGGATGTTCTGGTGGAGCATGCTTTGGGTTGTCTGCGGCAGTGGGGGCCCGCCGCCCCCGCCGCCGACTCCACCTTGCTGTTGCTGCCCCGGCCCTGGTCCCCCTTGTCCAGGCTGGAGCGGAGGCCCTCCTGGTCCTCCTGTGCCTCCACCGGGCCCTCCGTCTTGTCCTTGAAGCCCACCCATTGTATTTTGCTGCTGCTGTTGTTGTTGCTGCTGTTGTTGTTGCTGCTGCTGCTGTTGCTGCATCTGCATCTGATGCTGGAGCCGCTGCTGGAGCGCTGCAGCTACTTGCGACATGGAGTTTGGGTAGCCTTGCTGCTGTCCCGGCCCACCCTGTGGTCCTCCCTGCTGCTGCTGGGGACCCCCTACGCCTCCACCCCCAGGCTGGGGTTGGGAAGAGGGGGGTATCCCTGGCTGTCCCTGGCCAGGCTGCATGAAACCTTGCTGGCCTTGTTGCTGGAGTCCTTGAGGCTGCTGGAACTGCCCGTGGTTTCCCATCTGTTGTTGTTGTTGTTGTTGTTGTTGTTGTTGTTGTTGTTGTTGTTGTTGTTGTTGCTGCTGCTGTTGCTGTTGTTGTCGTTGTTGCTGCTGCTGCAGGTGTCTCCTCATCAACAGCTCTCTGAACTGCGGCGTCATATTGGTGATGTTGCCTTGCTGCATTGCTCCCTCCCTTGCTTGCATTGCTCCCTGTTGTTGTTGCTGCTGCTGCTGTAATGCAGCCATTTGCTGTTGCTGTAGATTCCCAGGCAACATTGGGCGCTGCTGTTGCTGTTGTTGCTGCTGCTGTTGTTGTTGCTGCTGCTGCTGCTGCTGTTGTAGCTGCTGAAGCTGAGCCATGGTGGGCATATTCCCTCCTCCTGCTCCACCCTGAGCCATGCTCATCCCTTGCTGGCCTGCCTGGTTCACATTAACCTGCTGCTGTCCATCCATGTTAGCCCCTCCTAGAACGGGCAGTACTCCAGCAGCCCCTGCGAACCTCACCCCTCCAGGGCCCCCATTTGGAGGCCCTACCACTCCTCCAGGGCCACCCTGACCACCTTGGTACCTGGCTGCTCTCTGCCTGATAAAAGCGGCCATAAGGGTCGGGTTGGAACGAAGGATGTTGAGGACTTGCTGCTGTTGAAGGGGTGAGCTCGGAGAGCGCAGTGTTCTCAGGAGGTCTTGTAGTGCTGCCTGGGGTAGGTTTCCTGACGCGGCTGCAGCCGCTATTGAATTAGGCGACCCTGCTGCCCCTCCTGATACACCCATTACCTGCATCAGCCCGCGGTTTCCTGGTTGCGGCTGTTGCTGATTCATCTGCTGCTGCTGTTGCTGAGTAACCGCTGGCTGCGGTGCCATGTGACCCATCATGGCTTGCCGTTGTTGTTGGTTCATGGCTGGTCCGCCAGCACCCCACTGCTGGTTTGCTGGCTGAAGTTGTCCACCACCTCCCTGCTGGACTTGCTGGAGCTGCTGCTGAACTTGAGGCGGCAACTGCGACTGGGGGCCGCCTTGCTGCATCCCCGCTAGCATTCCCTGTTGCTGAGGGTCTAACATAGTCCTGCCAACAACTCCCGGTGCCTGGGGGGTCATGCCTTGGGCCCCAATGTGGGGCATGCCCATCTGGGCCTGGGTGTTCTGGTGGTGAGGATGCTGGGGTATCATGCCCCCCTGTCCCAAGCCACGTATCTGGGCTTGGGCCTGGGCCTGAGCCATCTGTCTCTGGTTCTCCGCTAGGCGCTGGATTTTTAGGGCCGTCTCTACAGCAGCCAGAGGGGGCCCTTGCTGCTGGCCTTGTACAGGCATGGACCCCGGGCCCTGGTTGGGTTGCTGCTGCTGGGGTGGGGTGGCTGGACCCAGGCCAGGTTTACCCAGGGACGGGTGGAGAGGAGAAGCCCCAGGCGGTCTGGGGTTGTACGGAGGCAAACCACCAGGGTGCTGCTGCTGCTGGACATTGGGAGGCTGCTGCTGGAGCTGAGGCACCATCTGCTGCTGAGGAGAGTTCATCATCCCCCCTCCACCTCCTCCACCCACTTGCTGAAACTGATGGAGATGATGTTGAGGGGGCATGGCACCACCTTGCTGTTGAACCTGCTGTTGCTGGCCTGGGGTTCCCATTCCTCCCATTCCACCCATCCCAACTCCTTGCTGCTGCGGAAGTGCAGGCATGTTCCCCTGGGTGGGCGTCTGTGGGGTAGGAGGTTGCGTGCCCACAGATGTAGGGGTACCAGGACCGGTTGCTCCGTTGTTGGCTCCTGGAGAAGGCAGGCCGTTGCCCCCGGGAGCTCCTCCAGGAGCAGGCTGGCCCACTCTCTGCATGCTGGCCATCCTCCTCCGTAGCATCTGGGCTTGCTGGAGCCGGTGCTGCAGCTGCTGCTGCCGGAGCTTGTGCTTGATGTTTAGGCAGAACGGAACCGGACACTTGTTCTCCTGACAGTGCTTGGCGTGGTAGCAACACAACGCGATGAGCTGCTTGCAGATGGGGCAGCCACCGTTGGTTTTCCTCTTGCAGCTTTTCGTGTGCTGAACGACGCGTTTCATCTTCTGGCAGGACGGCAGAGAGCAGTTTGCGTTTCGACACTGGCAGGCGTGGACGAGGGACTGGATGCAGCGCTGGATGCTGAGGCGACGGGAGTCTCCGGGGCTCTGAGTGGTTGCGGCGGCCTGGTTGTTGCTCTCGTCGTCCAACCCGAGGCCTAACTTCTCCATCTTGTGCACATGGCCCTTAGTGTTGTAGCACGTGATGCAGAGGTCGTAATCCTGTGAGGGATGGCATGAAAACAAATGTTTAGACGCGATACGTAGCAGGTTAACATTAACGTAAATCCAATAATGTACGTATTTTTCGGGACCCACCAAAACAACACCTCCCGAACTCACCTCGCAGACGGTACAGTGGAAGCGAGTCTCCACGTGGTGCTTACACTCATTACAAGTGTAGACGAAGCGGTCCTGGCTTTGGTTATGCAACTCCACCAGCATGCACATGGAGCTCCACATGGACCTCCTCAGCGAGCTGAACTCCAGGTGTTTGTCTCGGGCCAGTGTCAGGAAAGCGTCGCGGCCGTCCATGAGGTCACACGCCATAAGGGGATCCGGATCCGTAATAGGGGGTAAGGCATTCGCCATGGGTGCTGCGATCAGCCGGATCACGAAGAACACCTAGGACAGGAAAAAGAGGGGCGAACAGATGAGGGACAGGTGGTGAAATGCCGTCTTTTAAAGCAACTGGTGCCAGAAAATCTAGTCAATAATTGAGCTTTCTTCCAGTCCACTCATTCCACTCCTTCAGTAAATTGCTTGAGAGTGATAAGATGCAGGCATTTAAATAAGCATGAGAGGGGTGCCGGTTAGCTCACCGGGTAGAGCGGGCGCCCCCATGTATCAATTAGGCGAGTCCTTGCTGCAGTGGCCCAGGGTTCGAATCCGACCTGTGGCCCTTTCTGCATTGTCATCCCCTCTCTCTCCCCATTTCACCACTATCACTATCACTCTCAATAAAAAGCCCCAAAAAATGATCTTTATAAATAAGCATGAGTGATGTATCATTTCCTTTTTCCATACCTCTTTGTGTTTTTCCATACAGGCATAGAGTTTCTGTGAAAGGTCATTGGAGACATTGGGCATCCCTGGCTTCTTCTTATTGGCTCGGCTCAGGCTGCTCTTGTTCTTACTCGTCTTCTTGTTGTTCTTCTTCTTTGCATTTTTACTGTCACCTTTTGTGTCCTGCACAAGAAAGAAGGGGAATATCAGTGATCAACAAGAAACCTTCTTCTTCATAATTCCAACCGCTCTTCAGGACCGATTTGATAGATCTTCGCATTCTTACATCAATACTCTCATTGGACGTGCTGTTCTCCTCCCTCTTCCTCTCCTCCTCCTCCTGCTCCAGCTCTTTGATGCTCTCCTCCAACACATTGGGCCAAAAGTCGCCCTCGAAGTAAGGCAACTCCTTGGCACTGGTCAAACGATCCTCTGTCGCCTGCTTGAAGACATCCTTTTGGGGTAAATTGAAAATAAAGTTAGCGTTTTGCACGGGTGGTATTCAAATCAGGCCTTCCTATCAGCTACACCGTTACATTTATTTACAATGAAGTTAATCTTCCCTGCTGTGCTACATACACACTGGAGGAGAAAAATAGCCATGGGCTGGTTTAAAAAATGACAATGCCAGTACCAATATGATTACCCTTAAAGTGATATGATACCAATAGAGTACTTCATTCAATACCCATCATGTGAATGGAAGCTGCTTGTGTGTACCACTGGCTTATCGCTGCCGCACTGCACAGCGCCCATACAGCAGTTACCGCTGATAATGCCGTCCACCGACCCACGGTGGCGGGATCAAGTTGTCGCGAAAGCATAGCACCCACCCCCCCGGTAAAAACTGTTAGCTCTGTGAGCACTGCTGCCGTTGTTAGCGCTGTTACACTGTTAGCTAGCCGCCGGCTCAGACATCTCAATGTTCAGAGCTGTGTGCAAGCGGACAATCCCAGCTGGATGGCTTGTAGCTGTTGCGGGAGTGGGCCAATCATGCGTCGCATTAAATCGAAGAACGCTTATGGTGATCAGCTGCGAACAAAACCATACAAATAGTTCTTTTTTTTCTAGATCTGGGCACCAAAAGGGTCGATTGCAGGCATTGTTGGACTGGAGAAGTATCAATTCTACTTGCTACAGAGTTATTTCGGTCGATACCTTAAAAGTTAGCGAGTCTCGATACCTAGCCCTAGGTTAGAAAAGTAGCTGGTAAAGTAATCCAAAAAAATGACCATTCCTCCAATATATATAAGAATACAGATGAACATGGCCTCTCTACCTTGTAATCGTGCACTATCCGCTCCGCCACAGCTTTGTCTAACATCTTCTTGTACCACTCTTGGAGGCGTTTGGGCTTTGGGATCTTCTGATCTGCAGGGTGACAGTGGAAGATGTAGTCGTCCCCTTCACTAGGTGGGCAGGCCCAGATGTGCCCAGTGGTGTAGCTGAGGAGGACATGCGAGAGACATGCGTACACAATGAGCAAAATTCATTTACAGACTAAAGTAAGCTTTGTGATGGGACAAGTCAGAATAAAAATAAAAATAAAAAATAAAATAAAAAAATCGCATAAGCATTCATATTATCATGTCCAAAATAATTGTTATCTGTGAGCAGCAGCACTCACCCCAACTTCCTGACATATTCCAAGTAGCCGATGAGGACTTCATGGTAGACTGCTGTTCTTAGAGCACGAGGCCGGAAGAAGTGCACGCTGTCCAGGTAGGAGATGTATACTCGCCTGAGTGGGTGAAAGAGGAAATAATAATATATCACAACAGCTGAAATGTAACTTATTATGTATAATTATAGCTTATAAAATTCATGTTTCTAATATGGTGATATCCTTACCTCTGGTTGGGCTGAGGGCAGTCCGATCCGTACTCTTGAACGTGCATACCAAAGAAGCAGACGTCTGCTCCGTCAATGTCCTCAAACGCGAAAAGGGCTTTTGTCCTGTATGGGAAAGACTCCGACATCTCTCCACTGTCCACAAATCTGGAGACAAAAACAGAAAACATCTAAACTCAATGACTGTAAAATAGATTATCAGAAAATATATATGCATTAATAAAATATTAGCCAGTTACTCTGCACTGAGTTCTCACTTTGAGCAAGTCAAACAGAAAATATTTGATTTGATTCTAAACACAAATTCTTTTAATTTCTGTACAGCAGAATTTTCATGATGGATATTGTCATTAAGTCTGTTTCTATTTGACACACAAATGTGGTTGTAAGCAGGAAACCAGATGGGCGTCTCCAACTCTAATGTGTCTTGTTCTTGTACCTGGACTTCATGCCTGGTTTGACCTCCACCACTTTGTCAGAGACGTGGACGACGCGAATGGAGACTTCTCCGGCGTCCGGGTAGACCTGACGCTTCAGGAAGTCGTTCACCCTTATCTCTAGGTAACTGCCCAACTTTGTCTGAGGCAACCCTGTATGGGGGAGAGCAAAGCGTTTTTCATGAGTTTGGTTAGCAGGGAGAAAAACAAGCGATGAGAAATTTAGAATTCTGTTTAATCCAAATATGTTTATTGTTGTACTTGTGACATTGAGTCGGTAAATGGTGACAACATGGGATTAATGTGTGACAGCAGTCTCATATGAATTGGTAAAAATGAGGGTTGAACAAACGTTCAGTACACCAGTTTCCTGTATGAAAGCAAAACATGGGGATAAAATGGGATAGAACCACAAGAAGCATTGCCACTTACTTTTGGCAGAATACTTGTTCTCTTTCCTGGTCTTGTTTGTCTTCTTTAAGCAGCCGTCACATACAAAACTATGAAAATAAAAAGGGGTTGAGTCAGCTTAATTGCATAAAAAAAAAACAATATTTAGCGAATGACTTTCACATGAACCTTGAGAACTCACCCCGATGGCCAGATGGTTTCATGGTGCAAGACGCAAATCTGATGCATCCTGCGCCCACAGTCCATACATTCAACAAGCCTGAGAGGAGGAAGAGATGAAGATACAAGTTCCATAAAGTCCTTGAAACTAATTTGGTTTAATCTTCTTTCCCAAATGCTAATATTTGACATTTGGCGAACTTACAGTTCAGGGTCCAGTGTGTCATTCTTCTTCTTCTCAAACTGTTCCTTGTTAATCGATCTGAAAAAAAATGAAGAGGGAGTATGACAATATGTAGAACAACAAGAGGAACTGTGTCAATATACAGTAGGGCTGTACTAAATAGTTCGAAGCTTCATTCATAACGTTGACATTCAAATTAATTATTAATTCTGAGCAGGTTTTTTTTTTTTTTGCATGGTCTATTCATTCTGTTTAAACCCGGTGTTTCTGCACAGTGGCAGATAACGACTAGGCTACACTAATATTATTAGGCCCTGGGTGTCCATATAGCAATTTTTATGAGCAAGCTAGAGAAAAAGTGCTTCACCCAGCATCTTTTTTCAGAGCACTCTGACTTTTTCGTGCGGCCTCTCCGAGCGCTTCTAATTGAAAATCTCTTAACTTTTCAGAAAGTCGCTGGTGCCACTGTGGATGAAGCACTCCCCAGTGTCCTGCCAGTGCTCGCTAAACGCTATATGGACACTCCAGACCGACTCGTGAGATCCAAACATTTCCAATAACTCCAGAGCCAATAGTCAAAATGTATTGAAAAAAAAGATAGATGTAGTCATTTCCAAAATTCACAACATGTTTAATTAGGGCTGCCAAAGTTAACGTGATAATAACGCGTTAACGCAATTTAGTTCTAACGCCACCAATTTCTTTAACGCATTAACACAGTCGATCTTTCGGAGGTTTGTAGCGGGATCAGTTTTAAAGCTAGAGAGAAGATACTGCCATCATATGAAACTAAAAGACCAACTGAATGCATTGTTACTAACCAATAGTAACTCATACTAGCTTGTCGAGAAAGAGGCTAAATAACGCTTCAAACTTGCGCAAAACTTTGGCGATGAAAAACGGTCATGGCCAGACATGCCCACTTTATGATAATCACATGCAGTTTGGGGTAACTCATAGTCAAGTCAGCAAACTGACACACTGACAGCTGTTGTTGACCGTTGGGCTGCAGTTTGCCATGTTATGATTTGAGCATATTTTTTATGCTAAATGCAGTACCTGTGAGGGTTTCTGGACAATATTTGTCATTGTTTTAGGTTAATTGATTTCCAATAATTAAAATATACATACATACATACATTTGCATAAAGCAGCATATTTACCCACTCCCATGTCGATAAGAGTATTAAATACTTGACAAATATCCTTTTGAGGTACATTTTGAACAGATACAAAATGTGCAATTAATCGTGATTCAATCATGGACAATCACGCAATTAAATATTTTAATCAATTGAGAGCCCTAGTTTTTCTCTAAGGAAATATTCTAATTCAATCCATATTCTTTAGCGTTTAGCCTTTCAAAAACAACGTTTTCACTGCGGTCAAAAAAAAGTTTGCTCTCCCGCTTGCCGCACACAAAGGAAGGCATGCAACTTTATTAATGGAGCGCTCTAGTAGCACTCTAACAACACCATAAATTATGATGACAGACATTTGAAGCTTCATTCGAAACACTCAATAAAAGCTTCAAATGTAAAAAAAAGCCATATTATTCAGCAATAACAACAGAACTGTCGAGTACAGGCTACATCATCTGTCCCTGCTGTAAAAGTTAACTGTCAAATACGATTCTAAGAGTAAGTAGAAAACGCACGTAGCTTATAATATCAGGAATGTTGATGATTACTTTTCAAATAGAACAAGAATTTTTTAACTGGAGTTATCTTGCTTATTGAATGGACTAATACTCACGTCTGTGGCTGGGTGGGGTCGTCGCCCAGGGAAACCGTCTCTCCCTGGATCTCGTTGAAGCACTTCTCACAGAAGTGGTACCTGTCAGCAACAAGCCCAAATTTTGGTGATCTACACCGTTCCCCATGGCACAGTCAATCACAGACAGCGCATGGGAGGGCAGTCACCAATTGGTACAGGACATGGGCAAGGCAGGGTGCCACAAGCAGGAACAAGCAGGAAGTAGGAGCGCAGGACAGCAGGAAGTCGTCATCGCAACAGCCAGTCATGATTTTTGAGGGGGTGAGGGGATAGGGGATGGAAGGTTTTGGAAGTGCATGGTTGTTCAAGCCAAAAGCAAGCCAATGTTGACACCACAGCCATCGGAAGGGGAGGACAGACAAATGGAGCAGGAACAAGAAGAGACGAACATCCAAGACAACACACAGCAGAGAGCCGAGGCAAGGCACAGATTAGCAATTTGGACATGAGAGGATGAGCAACAGCAAGCACCATCACAGCTAACAGAGCAGGAGCAGAGTCAACGGCAGCTAAACGTGAGGAGTGAACTTGAGCGGGAAGTGGTAACGGGACATAATACAGACACTGAACAAATATGAACAAGTAAGCACAGACAGCTGCTCAGCTGTTCATTCATTCATTCAAGCAGTTCATTTTAAAGTCGGTCCTGTCACATTCCAGTAAGGTTTTCATGGGTGTGTAAAAAACTGAAGAATACAAAATCTGAACGCAACGGACCACCGTGTTAAGTGGTGGGCACACTACCAACGTCAGGAGCGCGTGGCGGCTGCGTCGCGTGGCGGCTGCGTCACGTGTTCACACCAGACGCGTGTTGGCTGCGTGTCGGCTGCGTGTGGTAATTTGTAAATAATAGTAATAATCCACAATTAAAACTCCGTACTATATTCATTCATTGAGCTTTCCAAGTCACTCTGTGTTCTAGAACACTGTCCGGCACATATTTCAGAATAAAAGCCTTGTGTTAACAAATGAAGGAATTCTGTCCACAGAAAAAACGCTTGATGGCTTTTATTTCGAAATAAAAGCAGGAAGTGTTGATTTAAACCCCAAACTTTATCAATTCATGGAGCTCTCAAAGTGACTGCATGTGTCATAGCACTGACTGCTCATATTTCAGAATAAAAGCCTCGTGTTAACAAATGAAGGGATTCGGTCCATAGAAAAAACGCCTGAGGGCTTTTATTTTGAAATGAAAGCAGGAAGTGTTGATTTAAAAATAAGTCTTTACTTTTTTTCATCTCCGTAACATATTCTACAGATAGACATCAAAACTGTAGTAAAGTCTTGCTGGTATGAAGTTAATATACCGTCAATAGATCACCTTCACTGTCTGTGACATATTCTACAGATGTCTAGATATGTAAACTGTATTAATGTAGCTGATATGATGTTAATATACAGTCAATAGATCACCTTCACTGTCTGTGACATATTCTACAGATGTCTAGACATGTAAACTGTATTATGTAGCTGATATGATGTTAATATACTGTCAATAGATCACCTTCACTGTCTGTTGCTGCTGAGAGATGCAGCTGAGACGCGAGCGGCTCGCGTGAAAAATAGGCGAGACTTCTATTCTATAAAATAGACGCGCGTCTGTTAACATGGACGCCGAAATAAAAAACAACACACCACGCAGCCGCCACGCGCTCTTGACGCGGGTAGTGTGTCCACCACTTTAGAAGAGCGGTAACAAAGATTTTTGCTGCTTCGTCCTAAAAGAAAATGCCCATAGAATTTTATGCAAAAGCACGAATAGCATTTTCTTTGCTTTGTCTGTGCAGCCTTTTCAGTAAACGCTGAAATACTTTTCTGTACTGAGGTGTTATTTATAGATTAGTTTCATGACACCAAGAACAACTTATAGAATGTGAGAAGATAGGACCGACTGTTAAAATGCCAGTGCTTTAGGCACCACGTGAAGGTATATAAACGGGGAACGTGAAGTGAAGGGAAGCGTTTGGGGAAACAAGATTAATCAGATGAACACTTTGAAAAATCTCCCTCAGTGCAATTCAGTTCAATGCACACTTGTTATTTCCCAATTCATCTCTATTATAATCCCTTCCTCTTCTACTGACCCATCCATCCATCCATCTCGTCACTCCCTCCATACCTGTTCTGGTAGCTGAAGTAAGCAGCATCTCTGGGAATAGTGCACAGCTGCTTTCCGTAGCAGCACAGTGTCTGAGGAGAGAACTCCAGCTGACGGACAGAAACATAAAGAACATATTAATCCCTTGACCATCAACAATGGGAACTTTAGTCACACCCAATTCAGCTAATCGAGGTTCAACACCACGTAAAGATCTCTCTGGGTTTCCAGTGGTAGTTAACATTGACTGGTACGGCTTATAATACAACTAAAGTGAACTTTAACTCAAACAAGACTCGTAGTTTATGAACTTCGAGTGGAACTGTGTTGATGTGTGACATCATTTTACAAATTCCTGTTGTCTGAATAAATTATGGCAAGGGATATATAATACTCGTGTGGTCACAAATATTGACATGGATGTGAACATTGAAAAATATATGTGATGAAATTAAAAAAAAGAAATATCATTTTAAAAAGATGTAGGTCCTGCTGTGGGAGCTGAACCTACATCCGCATTGCAGCCGTAAACTCCCCACAGTGGAGTCGAGCTAATGTCTGTTTGGCTTAGTTTTGTAAAAAGTTACTACAGCTACTGTTACATCCAGGGCCACTTTGCTTTGTCCCATTGTCAGAAGTAGACCCCTCAGCCAGCCTCTCATAATAAGGCCCAATCACTTTTGTTATTTGTCTGCAAAACCCAAAAATAGCAGAGTCTAATGAGAGCTGAAATGTGATATGGTGTTGGTATGCCCAAGGCCAAATTTAGCTATGAACCCACTTCACTGCTTCCACTATCGGATGTGAATGATGGGAGTTAATTTCTGCATCTGAAACATACTCGCGACATTCATACACACCACCTTATCCAGACACGTATTCAACGTACATAACTTCATACGCTCTGTATCTCAGAGGAGGCTCTGTTCACCTGAAGGTAAGATTACGTGCTGAGCTTTACCAAAAACATCTGAAGTTAGTTTCAAAACTGCTAATTTGAAACCGTGAAAACAAGAAGGTTTCAGTGTCACCGTTCAGCCTTTAAGTTTATCAAGTACAGATTTAATGTGGCGAATAGAGTGGCCATACAAAATACAGAAAGAGTACTGACTAGTGTCAAATACTAATATAACATTCCAGCACTCCGTCTCACCTTCCTCCCGCAACAGTAGCCAAGGCTCTGCATGACGGGATCGATCTCCTGCTCAAAAACCTCGGCCAGCTTGGAGCAGTACTTGTAGACTCTGGATGTTTTGCGGTTGTACAGCCAGGCGTTGTTGAACATCAGCCAGATGTCATCCACATACTGCCAGGGATCCTGGTACTGACCTACAACCACAACACAAAACATGACGGGTGATGAAAATGAAGAAAAAAAAAACACGCTCCAAACTAAAGATAGTTGGCTCATTGGAGCATCCCCTATAAACGTTATTCTTTGTAACACAGCAAGACAAATGGTGCAGTTCAATGAACTCTTGCCTTTATATTCCTAACTTGATCACAAACTCACTTACATCTTCACCAAATGTATCCACAATTTGATCCATCTTCTATTTTGGTCAATTACGTTGCCTAGGAATGACCACACTTTGTCATATTAGGGGCCGTTCACATGCCAGGTTTTTTGCACCCTCAAATCTATTGTTGTCAAAGTAGACGCACGGAAGGTGCGCAAGCGTTCCCCAGCACCTATTTTTCATGGTGCAACACTGTGCTCCTAAATAAAAATAGTTAAACTTCTGGAACGCTGCAGCGCGTACCGCATGTCATGTGACAAGGAATAACCAATCACAGCTGGCAGGTATCTTTTCTTTCTTCTGTTAATATCAGTCTACAGTAAATATATGGAAGAGAGGTTAATCATTTTAGTGCAGGACTACCCAGAGTTTTATGATCTGTCCCACGGACTATTTTACTTGCTTCATCCTTTCTGTCCGAGGATGTCATAAGATCCGGTTGGAAGGTGAGCCAAACTGACAATAGAGCAGTAGAGCTACTGTGAGGGTCAGTGCTGGAAAATGCATTTCTCTTTGTTTTGACTTTGTTTAGTTTAGTCAGTGAGGCTTTTACTGCTAAATTACCGCAACTTCATCATCATTGTCATCGCAGCACGCAGGTTTTGGTTGCCTAGTAACGGCAGGCGCGACAGGAGGGCAACCTTCCAAGCACCTTGGATAAAAAAAGAAAGAAAGTGGCTTTCCATGCGTTTAGACACGGCATGTGAACGGGCCCCTTAAGCAGCAAGTACTAACCTGTATCCAGCTTTCGTTTGATAGTAGACAAGTCCATGGGTGTCTTCACAATATCAAAGTAGTCCTGCAAGAACACAATGGGCATGTGTTTAAAACTGAGCACTTTAAACTTTTGTGAGTACATCAAAAAGTAAAGCAAGATGTTTGGAAACTACATCCTAAATATATCACAAGCGACAGCAGTCAGGAGATGTTGGATTTTTTGCACAAATTCTCACAAAGTGGGGGAACTACACCACAGTTTCAATTAAGCTAGTGAGGAGAAGAACACATTGATGTGGTGAACACTGACAGGGACAGTGCAGTTTATACAAAGCACAGGAACAAATACATGTCAACCTCAGCAGGGATACGTACAGGTATGCACAGTAGCTGCGGGTCTACAGGCATTCTGAAGGGCAGAGACTCTGGATCTTGTCTGTACAGAGATTCGAGTGTGGGCATCAGGGCCTGACGAAGCTCCTCTGGCTTGAAGACTGGGATGAAATAGAGATCAGAGAGGAGAATGGGATTAAAGAGTGATCGAAAAACTTCCATTATACACTGCTTCCATTACCAAAAAAAAAAAGAAAAACATCCAATTTGGATCAATAATTATATACAATGAGATGTTTAAATAGTGCATATAAGATCAAAAGTCCTTCCTACTCTTCTTTTTCACTGGGGTTGGTGTAGCTGCCTCCGACGTCTCCTCTTCCTCTTTCACCTCCTTCTTTATCTCCGGTTTCCTGTCTTCCGTCTTGATGCTCGCCGCCGGCTTCGTCGTCGATGTATCCATGGGAAGCCCTTTACCTCCCTCTCCGGAACACTCCTCCTTTTTCAGCTCTATTTTCACAGGCTTTTCCTCCATTTTGATGTTGCTCAGCTTCCCTCCTTTGGAGCAGCTGCCGGGGTCGCTCTCGTCCTCGTCGTCCTGCTGCTTGATCTCCATCTTGGGGTCGAGGTTGGCGGCTGAAGCGTTCGACTGTGGCTGCTGGGAGGAAGTGTCCAGGCTGCTGACCGAGGCTGGGGTCAGAGCCTGACTGTCCGCTGGGAAGGAACCCTTTTGGGACAACTAGAGGGAGACAAAAAAACAAACTCAGGTGCACGGAAATAGTGAATATGACGAAGTGAGGCAACGGTAAAATGTTTGGTCTCATGATAAAGACCAAGCCATATATGGGGAAGCAGCAGATTAAAATAAACCTTAAGGACATGAGTTACTGCTATATGATCAATGGAATCCATGGAATATGGTGAACTGATCTTAAGTGTGCAAGTTTTCTAAAGGGCTAAATCACACTGACCGGAGTGCGTGGCAGCTGAGCGCCATGCGGCATCGAGCTGGAGGCCATTCCAGGGTGGGATGGAGTGGTCGAACCAGCGGACCCCATTTGCTGCTGCTGGAGGGGCTTGTTGGAGCCGGGGCCCTGGCTCAGCTGGTTCTGCTGGGGGACTGAAGGTGGACCCAGCTGTGGTGCGTTAGGGGTGTGCGGCTGCGGGGTCTGGGAGCCGGCTAGTCTGGGGGGCGTTTGGTGAGGAGTAGGAGATCGGCTGTGAGCGGGGGAGGGCGAGCCGCGCATGGCTGCCAAATGGGGGATGGAGTTGGGTTGCTGATTTGCGTTAGGTGGAGTCATTGAGGGGGCTCCGACGACCGAGTTGGGACCTCCGCCGCCCACGCTCTGAGGACCCATGGGCCCCACTGCAGAGACGCTACCGGGGCCGCCGACTGAACCCGGCTGTGCTAGAGGACTAGCAACTGGAAGAGAAGGAGGAGTGCCCATCTGCGTCTTAGGATAGAAGAAGATGAGGGTGAAGAGAGGGGTGACAGACAGGAAGAGGGTCAATTAAGGTTCAGGTATTTTAACAGAACATTAAGCACGTATGACATGACTCTTGGGGCGCTTTCACACACAATGGTCCGTTTGGCTAGTCCGAATCAGAGTGAAATTGATACTTTTGGTTCCTTTTCTATTTAGTATGGTTCAGTTTCACAGTGCACAAATTAAAGCGGACCAAATTAAGAAACTAATTAGCTGAGGGGCATGTACGAAGGAGAGAATTTATCTTTTTCGTCTCGAGAGCTGCCACTTTGCAGGGAATCACAGACTTTGAAATATTGCATATTGCATCATATTCTGTATGTTCTCTTCGGCCCAGATGTCAAGCAAACATCGGACTTCTGCAGAAGTGCAGGTCCGTCCTCTCCCACTCATGATAACCTGTCGTTTACCTGTCTCCATCTCAACAAATGGCCGCACAGGCAGCCTGCATTTTGGTTTGCTTGGAAACGGGCCTCTCACAAGCCATTTCGGATCGTTTGTTTTGTTGCGCACTTGAGTACAATTACTGCGCACCGGAGTTTGATTAAAAGAGACTAAAAGTTGGCTTGTGAAAGCGGCCTTAGGATCATCAAAAAAAATGATTTGCATAACAACAAAGCTCCAGAAGGAGAAGTTGTTTACCAGGTCCTCAGTGGTTTAATTTTAGGCATTGTATATTACAGATACTTTTCTATTAACCCATGATTGTTTTTAAAGAACGCTACATTTCTAGATGTCTTTCCAGAACCAAAGATCCTGTCCCAAAAGGTCCCTACTCTAGGTCCCTAATAGTAGTACTCTCTAATGGTAAAGGAACTATTGGGGTGTTGTTTGTTTGTACTGGATGGTCCTGATTGGTCAAACAATTGCATTTTACACTAGCATCTACAATCCTCCAACTTTAGATGCTGTGAAGTATTTGATAGAGTATACATCATAAAGGTAAAGTCTACTGATTGTAACTGTATCCTTAGAATATTTCTTATCATACAGAATGCTGAAAGACAAAATAAATTTTTGTGCTTCAGAATCAACCTCTGTCCTAAATAAAAGATAAACTTGCCACACATTCCCTATTAATAAATCTCTGACTAACAGGATAGATAACTTTAGGCAACCTTACCTGTGCCATGCTTGACTGGGCTCCAGGTTGGGTCATCCCAGGCTGAGCTGGTCCAACTCCTGGTCCTGAGCCAGGAAACTGCCCCTGGGACAGATACTGGTTCTGCAGCTGGTTGACATTAGGCTGCCCCATCCTGGGCGCGACCATTCCCATCTAGAGGATTCAAAGGGCAAGGGGTTAAAAATGCCTATGCGACTTTTCTGCCAAGCCATCTGACTGGTTAAAGCAGCATTTATGTAAGCTAGTAACAATTCAGCTTCTGCCCATTTAAATTGTATTTTGATACTCATACTTCTTTGAACTTTCAAACAATACACTCTGGTAGCCACTGTATAAAAAGACACAGTACACTCAAGTGAATTCTTAAATTGTGTTTATGGGCACATTAAAAACTATACTATGTGATACACGGTGTGTGATCAGTACTGACCTGGTTACCAGGTGCTCCTATGGGGAGAGGAGGCGTGGACCTCTGGGCCATAGACTGCATCCCCATCTGATTGAACTGATTCATACCTGACAAAAACACAGAGACTGTTATGATACAACACAGAACATTTAGTGTGGAAACCACACTACATATTGTATTTTGTTCTTAAATAGTTCCCATGCATTGTGCAGGAGTGTGATTTCTATGTTGTTGTGTAAAAGTGTCCTAAACACAATGCGCCGTCAACACCAAAAAATAACACTTGTAAACCATTCTTGTGAAAAAAGGAGTTTGTCTTTTTGACTTAAATTTGCATTTGTGCTGATACAACAACTAAAATGTGTCAAATTTTTGGTCCTACCATAAACTGATGAATTTAAATAATGCGTCCTGCTTAACAGTGGTTCTTTACCTGGGACTTGCATCCTGCTGACCATCTGATTTGGTCCAGCTGGTCGCACCATTGATGGGTCAGGGAGGGGACCGTCTGTAAGAACAGAGACTGAAGCTTAAAAAATTAAGTCTGTGCATAGGAGAGAGGGAGAGGTGGAGATGCACCAACCAAGCACGTGTGGATTGTGTGGTTTGTACAAATGTTTAATCTTTTTTTCTGTTTGTTTGGTGAGATAAGATCAGTATTATTTGGACTTGTGGCAAAAAAATGACTGAACAGAGACACCTGGAAGGAAAGTTTTCTGTGAGAAAACACTGGACAAGGTGTAATGCATGGCAAAATTGGCAGAGGAAAAACAAGATTCACGTTAACTCCCCTTAACAGCTCACCATTTTCCAACCACGTAGGATGACAAAACTGTCCAATAAACAAGCTACGGGTAAATCTATTCAGTCACTTTTAAAATCCGGTGGCGTGATTGCACCCTTTGTCTAATAAACAAGAAAATTAGATCTTGAAAATTTACTTAATTGGGCCCTTAAATTCTGCCAAATGCATTAAAAAGAGGACATCAAGATAATACAATATGATATAAATAATCCTGTAGTAACATATCTGCAGTCACACATCATGGCTGTCTTTACATCTCAAAGCACGAGGTAAGAGATACAAAACAATGCTAAAATGTCCAAATGTCACATTCCCGCCGGATTAAATATTCATTCACATGAATGCGTGCAGCCCAGCGTTAACATTAGCTCATCCAAGTCTACGTATGCTGAATGTCCACTCACTTGGAGGCAGTCCAGTGGGGGGCTGACCCATCCCGATACCCAGACCCTGCTTCTGGAGCCGGGTCCTCCTCTTCTCCTCCAGCTCCTTCTGGATCTTATAGATCTTCTCCGCTAGCAGGTGATAGTACTCAGCCTGGCGAAAAGAGAGGGTAACGAAATAAGGGGGGGTAGATTTCTCCAAACATGGAAGAGCAGTAGAAAAACACTCTTTGAATATCTACTCTTGATGAAATGAATACAACTACAGTAAAAGTTATTTGAGGATCTCTAACTAAAAAAAGACAAGTTAGCAACAGTATAACACACATGAAAGGCGTTCTCTGCTGTAGTAAACTTAAAGTAATTCATCAGTCAAGCTCATACGCTCTAGGTTTTCACCTATGTCCAACAATTGTGCTTTTTTTAACTTAACGGGCTAACAAGTGGCTGGCTACAGCTGCAAAATGACAAATGATGAAACTTCCCAGCAGTCTCTCCCTTTGATGGCGACTTACTCTGCTGTTGGCTGACTCATACATGTCTCCCTCAACTTTTCTGGCATAGGCCACCAGGTTCTCCATTCGACGGTCCTTGAGAGCGGCGGGATCTGGAGTCGGAAAGATGGCCTGAACACTGTGGGTGGGAGAACAAAGAAGGGAAGCAAAAAGAGGAAGAAAGAAGGTGAAAGTGTAATCGTTAACTCAGGTCTCAGTCAAAGTACTGCTTAAACAAATTTTGAGTCCCTTTGAGAGCATTTCTTTGTGGTTACCTGTGCTGTAGCTGGGCTAGCGGCTTTACTAAAAGAGGCATTACCCGGTGAGTTTGCATGCGTCTTTGGGAAAGTGCCATAGTCATAGCCCTGGTGTTTATTGTGGTTAACGTTACTGTTCGTCAGCAATAAATATCTTGTTAAGCTCTGAATATAGCACAGTTATTGCCTGGTACATGAGTTGCGTTTACTGCTGCTGAAGAGGAATAAATCTCTCGTTTAAGTACGGCATTGTCTCTCCACCAGTGCGCTTATGAAGGCTTGCTGATGTTATATCTTGCCAGCAGTTATATGCGAGTGGCACAAACTGGGGCTACAATCACCCAGCTTAACTGAACTTTTTCAAGTCCAATCAGTCTGTCTACACTCCCACAATATGCATATTGGTGGAAAAATCCCTTGGCATAACATAATACGCCAACAAGAACACGATCAAATGTACAGTGCAAAAAGAAATAGTGTGGAGCTCCTCTTTAATACTTACAGTTTGTGTACCAAGTGGTTTCGTAGGTCCTGCGTGATGTCCTCATGCCAGCTCTTCCTCATGCCTGAGGATGAGGGGGGGCCTGCTGTGGGCATGGAGCCGACCCCACCGGAATCATTCATCAGACTGGGAGAGATAGGAGGACATAATGATTACCCTCTCTTAATAAAATATAGATGTGTGTGCCGTGGTCTGATGTAGCCATGATAGGTTCTTCTAATCAAGGTATCTGTGTGTTCCTTCTTACCCTTGGCTGTTCACATTGAGGTGCATCATGGTGTCCTGCAGCAGGCTGGCTTGTTGGCTCTGAGGGGAAGATCCCACACCTCCATTGACTCCCATAGGATTCGTACCTGCACATGGAAAGGAGAGGACATCATACATTTGCATTCCTTGTGTTCCCCAACTAATAATAAAACAGTTATACACCTTGCTCTTGGACATGTACTCAGTAATGTCTTCAAGCTACATGGCATCAAAAACATATTCTTGAGGTGCTGATCTGACTTAGGGCTGGGCCATAATTCAATATGGTTTATTTTTTTATTATTTAATTTATAGTCTTTCAATGGAATTGTATCGTGATTAAATCGTATATCGTGATACACAATTACCTTGTTTAAATTGTAAATAACAAGACGCCAACATACAAACTCAAATTTCTCAGAAAATCTGATCAAACTCAGATAAATCAAACTATTGTCTTAATCTGATAATCTTTGTGTGCATGTATGTAAACAGTCAGTGTATAGCTGGAAATATACTGTATATATGGAAATATTTTTTTTATATATATAATTTCTGAGTATTTTCTTAAGTATTTAATTCACACAGGAATATACAAAAATAGGCTTTACAATGTGGTTATTTCATATAGACTATTTATTTATTTAATTACTAGAAAACATGCTATATTGCGATTTATATCGTTTTTGAGATATGAAATGACCTAGATGGTGATAGAAGATTTTGGCCATATTGCCCAGCCGTACTGCATCTACAGGGGTCCTCTATGTTTTTACCTGGAGCCCTTTGAAAGATACTTTTGGCAGGCAATTTCCAGACTTCCTGCTGGCAATATGCGACTACTGAAGGCCACTTGAAGCATCAAACTATATAATATTACATGATATACTATGTAATTCTCTTATTCTGAAAATGTTAAGTGCTTTTTCAAATTATTGCCTGGGCTCTGGAAAAATTGCTCTGAGCGCTATTGGTAACAGGGGAAAGTATATCTTTCTGGAGAGTAAAGCCAGTGAACATGCATCCCAACTCACCCATTGGGTTCAGAGACCTCATGCCAGCCTGGCCTGGCAAGCCCTGATTGGACATGTTGGGCTGGGTAGTCTGCACCTGAATCTGGTTGCCCTGGTAGGTGAGGCCCAGGGCTGCGTAGGCTCTTTCTATGGAGCTGGGGTCAATCTGGCTCGGCGGGTTGAGGTTGGGAGTACTTGGTTGGCCACCGGGTACTGCCCCGAGAGAGCTGCCCAGACCTGCAGCGGCCGCGCTGAGTAGAGCTGTTAGGATATAAAGACAGGACAGGAGAGTGTTAATAATACATCTGATCTGCTCAACAGAATAATAAAAACTAAATATAAGAAAACCCTGGGACTGAATATCTATGCAAAAGCTGCAAATCCTATTATCGTAATTCCTATCCAGACCAGAGCGAGGCTAGGCAATATAAGGTATCACAATATTAATAGCACTATATATATCAATGTATTTGTAAAATCACAAAAAAAATAAGTGGAATTGATGATGATCTCACAATAACACAATATGATAATATCAATAAGGTGTACAGTTTTAAGAAAAGGAATGTATAACACTGCTTGGTCAGATACAGACACTCACACTGCGGGTTCCTCTTGTCTCCGGCATTCTTCAGCGGCAGACAGACGGGACAGTCGTGTCGGGTGCAGTTCTTCCAATGGGAGATGATCTGCCTTGATGACGCGCAGTGAGCAACTGAGGGGGGGGGGGGGGGGGGGGGGGGGGGGGGGGGGGGAAGAGCAGTTAGACAGCCAGAAAGGGTTGGGAAACACAGAGGTGTATGAGGGAGGGGAAAAGAGGCAGGACAACAAAAATTAAACAGTGAGGTCATGGGAAAAAAAGATTAAGAAATGCTGCTGACACACAGAAAACAAACTAACAAGTATTGTCTGTGTAGCCTTATATAACCTCCAGCATCGTTTACTTTAGAGATATACCGTTGCATTAGGTGACATATTCCTTTATTAGGAGGAGCACAGCCAGTGTATTTAATTTCTCTCAACTCGTCAACCTCAGAAATCAAATCAGTGTCAACACTGAACCTCATCTCTGAGCGTGCACGGTGACATTAAGACAGAGCTACTCTATAGAAAATAAATCACAAGAATCAGTTGTTTCAGAATAAACTGGCCGTGTCGATCGCAACGAAAGGAATATGTCAACCGCTACAATATGGCTTCCTTATGTTTGAATAGTATTTTTAGGACGACAATGGAGTTAAATCTGGCGAGCGCTTTGTGCGTTCCGCCATCTAGCGGCGCCGCCATTACTGCTGTGGCAAGTCATAGTGACTCTAATGCTTGCTAACAGTACTAACTGGGTACTTTTAGCCCAAAGTATCCATGGTTGCTCGTAGTAACTTATGTCAATGGTTGGCGTAGATAATAAACACAGATGAGTATGTATTTAATATTGATTAAAGTCAAATTGAAGGCTTTTACGAGGACACAGCTACCGCCTCTACGAGCAACCACGACGCATTCTGCTGAGAGTCACAAGGTAACAGAGTTAGCAGACACTTTGTATGTGTTCTGTTTGTGATGCCGACCGAAGGATTTTTACTTTGTGGTTATTAGGTTGCCCTGGTTAGAGCAACTAACGTTATATTTCACAATAACACCACAGTTAATTGAGTGAGTTCATTTATTCGGTGGGACCACCGCAGCCCCTAAACAGTGTCTCAGCCCACTAACGTTAGTTCGGCTGAGAACTGCTCAGGTTCTTCCCAAAGTCTTAGACATTGTTGTAAATAGTAACGTTACAGAAAAAGTAAAGGTAAAAGTAGAAAATTCTTAGGACAACTTGCATTCAAAAGCGCACATACTAGAGGGAGATGCCACCATAGTAATGGCGACTTCTTCCGATACTTCCCCAGATTCATGTATAGCGACGATGTACAAGCGATATCAGAGTGGGTCAACACAGACAATATTTGTTAACTGGATAAACACAGAATGATTATGATCTCACTGCGTTTGTTGATTATAATATAAAAGATCAAATATATTATCTTTTATAACACAAATGTCTCCGTAACAACACAGGGACACATCATGGCTATCCACTGAGTGCAGGAGCATGCAGCATCCCCTCAACTCACCCTGACAGGACTTGCCAGCCTGGCAGTGAGTCATGTGGTTGAGGACGTTCTTCATGGTGCGGCAGTGGGGCAGGTTGCACTGCCGGACTTCGCCGTTGGCCTGCTCCCGCCGCTGGCACTTGTGCGCGTGGAGCAGGAGTACCAGTTGCTGCTGGATTAGCTTGCGCTTCTCGGGGTCTGCTGTGGGTGGTGCTCCGGCAGCGGCAGATGCTGCAGAGACCTGGGCACCGGGACCGACAAGACCTGCCTGAGCGTTGGGCACCATCCCCGGGGATCCTCCCACAGGTGCAACGGAGGGACCGCCCACGCCCGTTTGTGACTGCTGGGAGCCCTGGTAAGTGAAGTAGGAGGGAATAAGAAAGGTAAATAAATACGAAATAGGGAGAGTAAAACGCAGAAGGTAACAAGGAGTAAGGAAGAGCAGAATAAGAAGAGAGGAGGCGGTGTTTAATTTATAATAAAAAGTGAGGTAAGTAAAAAAAAACAGGTACAGTGGTGCGGTGGGAAGAAAGGTAGGAGGGAAGACATGAGAGATAAGGGAATCATTTTGAGCTGATACTTAAATCTGCCAACTTGGTAACAGAATTATAGCACACTTGCATCTGACACACAAACATTTTTTCACAGAGTTTGTATTCGTTCCCTACCATGGCGGCCATTCCTTGCATGGGCTGGTTCTTCTTGTCCACATTGAACTGGGCCAGGCTGTTGGCCATGGGACCTTTGTTCTGGAGCTGAGGGCCCAGCCCTGCGCCTCCCAGACCTTGATTCCCCTGCCCTGCATACGGACCTCCAAAAGGGCCCCCTGGGTTACCCATCATTCCCAACTAGGAGAAAAAAAAAAAGGACGAGAGAGGAGAGACGGGAGTTAGTCAGAATAATGAAGAGCTATAAAGGAGTAGAAGAGAGTTGTGCAGGATACATCAGGCAAAGTAAGACCACAATTAACTATGTTGCAACCACATTTCACTGATGCCATCAGTGATCACATTTGAACTGTACATGCAACAGTATTTTGTGTTCTTATAATCTTCCAGTGACACCCCAAGATCTCAAATCTGAACTGTTGAATGAGCCGGACTGATGGATATTTCCTCACACCATGAACTCCACCAAAGCTAAAGTTTTCATCCCCAAAAGATGTTTTTACCACTTGAGCTTTCTACTGCCCAAGAGCAATTACCTACTACAGAAAAAAGAAAATGTACTTCTAAAACCAGGGTTACAGCATCAAGTAATGTGTAATTAAATCATTCAAAAATAATAATTCAAAACCTAAGCTAATGACAACTTAACATCAACAGAAGTTAACAGTAGCTAGCAGAGTGTTTAATAGCAATCTGATGTGAATAGTTCCTCTTTTCTCCCACATGCACATTGAAGGAGTTATTTGAACTTGTTTTAATCACTAATCTATTCCTCATCCGTGTCTTTCCTCTCCTCCTTGTTCCTTCCATCTCCTTCTGAGGGTCCACTGCATTTTTCTTTTACTGCTCCCTATACCGAACATGGAAACCCTCTCACTCACTGCTTTTGATCTCTATGGCTAAATCAAACATCACCACATTCATTCAGCAGCAGCCTGTCACTGCAACATTTTTACTGTCACTCCTGTGGGGCCGTCAATCACACAAGCAGAGCAGTTTTTTTTTGCCACTTCGACTCCCAAGCATAAGCGTGCTGTGCGTCGCTCGTCGTTAAAATACATAGATACGGCCATGGAGACAGAGCTCTACTTTGTGGTTGTATACCAAAAAAAAGCATCTTTTTCTCGGTGGAGGCTGCAGAAAAGTAGCTTAAGTTAAAGGAAAAGCTAAATATAATTTGTGAATATATTTTACACATAAACATAAGATCTTGACCTACAATCAATCGTGCAAAAATTTGCTGTTAAAGCTTGCCTAAATTAGTCCATGTTTCTGTTTTAAAAGTAAGGTTTTAGACAGTAGTAAAGGTTTTTGAGCATTAACTGGAGGATGATGTGAGTTCTACAAATGATGATATGTTGTTTACTTGAAATACAGGATTCTATTTTCACCCAATATGGCATTTACAACCTTCTTATTCCATATAAATTCCATCAAAATAAAAAAAGAAAATGAATGAAACGGTTCATATGCAATGTTAAGTTATGTCCATAGGAAAATATTTCTATAATTGAAGGAGTTCCTACCTTGTTCATGGCTCCAGGTTGCTGGCCTCTCATCCCTGCCTGGCCCCCAGCTCCCTGCTGCTGTAGGGTCTCAGCCAGCAGGTTGCTGTTGCCACCCATCCCCTGATTCCCAAAGCCCATCCTGGGGGAGCCATTCATCACCTGGCTCCCAATCATGCCTGGCTGCTGCTGTCCATTATTGCCTTTCTGCTGCGCTCCCATCATGGCCCTGTTCATGCCACCCATCATTCCGGCTGCAGCGTTCTGTTGCTGCTGCATCATGTTGGCCTGCTGCTGAGGGGAGAGGTGCTGCTGCCCCTGGCCCATCATCTGCTGAGGCCCCTGGCCTGGGGACGCCTTCATGTTCGCCAAGTGTTGCCCCATGGCGCTGGGGCCTCCCGGGCTGCCCATGGCTCCTTGGTGTCCTTGTTGGGTCGAGGTGGGCGCCCCCGAACGCAAAAGCTCGGACAGCTGTTTGTGCTTGGCCACCGCATCCTGGCCGCCGCCAAGCCCAAGTCCCATTCCTCCTGGCCCTCCGCCGCCTCCTCCAGGACCCAGCCCTGCAGGTCCTCCTCCCAGAGTGGTGTGCAACTGGCTGAGGTCCCCACCATTGACCAGGCCTGGTTCGTTAGAGCTGATGAGCTCGTCTGGGAGATCGTGCTCCAAGTCAAACAGTGAGCCGAAATCTAAAATGGAGAAGAAGTGCAAAGTTCAGGCGGGGAGAGCCAATGAGATGGGAGACAATGCAGGGAAAGGTGAGAGGAAGAAAAAACGGGCCACAGCCATGTTAAGCTGGTATAATCCTTCATTTTTCAGCATGAGTGAAAATGCAATTGCATGCTTGACATTAAAAACTGATAAAAGCTGTTTAGAGGCGTATGGACAATTCCCTCCCATCAGAAATTAATAACAAGCCACCGAGCACAACACAACTGAGCACTAAACTTCAGGTGAGATCCAGAAGAACCTGTGTGTGTAAAGCTGCATGCACAAACATATATGCAAACACACACGCCCACATGGCCTGCTCGCACGGAGAACCCCTGACCAGTAAAGTGATTCAACATGTTGCAAAGACAGGTTTGTACAGACGAGGTGACGAATGGACGTAGAAGTAACGGCATAAAATGGAGCCAGGTCGGTAGAGACGCACGCTCACTGTGTCAGTCTGTAACCACTGAGTTCAACAGCAGAGAGCTTCGGCAATCAAATAAGACACATGATGTCCATCATGTATCTTTCTAATGGACATCAAGACCAAAAAGCATTCCCCAAAGTTTACAAAATCTAATTTAGTCCCAACTGTCACTTGTGATCAGTGTTGGAAATTACATTTCTTGCGGGTGGACTCCAAAATCTACTAGCCACTCAATAGATAACCATTGTTTTTTTGGCTGGTGCAACACTAGCAGCCACTATTTTATCAGCAGTTGTAATTTCCAACCCTGCTTGTGATTGTCATATGCCATTGTGTTTTTTTTGTGTGTTTTTTTTTACATTTTAATGAATTGTGACTATGTTAAATGATTGATCTACAATGACAATAATCTGCAGTTGCAGCCCTGACGTTTAATGAACTAAATCGGAAAATTAACAAATCACTTATCAGCAGCAAACATTATTTGCAAACTGTTTTTGAAGGTGCAAGAACTTATACCAATTTATCATACCAATCTTCTCAATTTGTCACGTGCTTTTATGTCTCAATTTAACTATAAACTCTCACATATAATCTTGTAAAACAATTAATTGTACCCCATGATATACAGATCTCTTTCTTGGCAGCACTGCACTGATGCTCAAAAAATATATATCATGCAAAGTAACCTAAATGTGTGCAACGTCTGGATGATTGAATTGTGACTATGTTAAATGATTGATCTACTATGACAATAATCTGCGGTTGCAGCCCTGACGTTTAATGAACTAAATCTAAAAATTAACAAATCAGCAGCAAACATAATTTGCAAACTGTTTTTGAAGATACAAGCACTAGAGTACTATGCAAGAACTTATACCAATTTATCATATCAATCTTCTCAATTTGTCATATTGGACTCTAACCACTGGCGCACTTCACACTTACTTTACACTATACATCCTAGATACCACTTTATAGACTGCACATATGTACATATTACATTTATTTATTGTACATACTACATGTATTTATTGACGGACTGTACACACTATGTTCACCCATTCACTCTGTATCTTTTATATCTCTATTATTGTTTTTATAATTTTTGTATACCTTTACCTCTCCTGTGTTTCACTCGGTTTGCTGATATTGCTGCTTTGACACCTGAATTTCTCTCTGGGGATTAATAAAGGTTAATCTTATCTTATCTTATATGGTTTTATGTCTCAACTTAACTATAAACACTCAACGTAGTAGTGTCACATATAATCTTGTAAAACAATTAAATGCACCCCTGATATACAGTACTTGACAGCACTGAACTGATGCTCAGAATATATATCATGCAAGGTAACTGTAAATGTGTGCAACATCTGGATGATTGAATTGTGACTATGTTAAGTGATTGATCTACAATGACAATAATCTGCAGTTGCAGCCCTGAAGTTTAATGAACTAAAGCTGAAAATTAACAAATCACTTATCGAAGCACTAGAGTACTAGTATGCAAGAACTTATACCAATTTATCATATCAATCTCCTCAATTTGTCATATGCTTTTATGTCTCAACTTAACTATAAACACAACGTAGTAGTGTCACATATAATCTTGTAAAACAATTAATTGCACCCCTGATGTACAGATCTCTTTGCACTGATGCTCAGACTATATATCATGCAAGGTAACTGTGTAAATGTGTGCAAGGTCTGGATGATTTAACCGGTTAACCGGTTAACATCGCAGTGGCAGGACATGGCTCTGTCCATGCTCCACAGTTTGGCTCTCGGGGCCACTATATTCCAGCTGCTGTCACAACGCCATCCACAAGAAAAAAACAATGGCAATTTGAGCTTAACAATCAGACCTGTGGGCCTAAAATGTGTCTCTAGCCTCACCACCAACCTCTGCTTCCACCAGCACTAGCTAACATCAGATGGGGAAAGGGTCTGAGTTATGATGGGGCAACACAACAGATTGTCTTTTAGACGCTTGAAAACTAAAATAACAGTCTGTGTGTATCTGTAGCTGACAGTCAATCCAACACAACACCAGCAACTTCATGATAAGTTGTGTTAAGCAGTGAGCTTCTTATCACCCTGGCTACAGTAGCCATTAGACACGGGACCGTCAGTTGAGGACCCGCATTCAGGTTAGCTAGCCTACCTAGCGCTAGTTAGCTCGCAATGCTAACAGGAGAGCTAGCTCCGGCTAAAATGGCTGTTAGCATTGCGAGCTAGCTGCTCCTCTTCGCGTCCACTAGGAGAGCTAACGTTAGCACAGCTACGACAAAAACAGACGAGTAATCCCGCGTCTCCTCGCCCCTTTAAGTCAACCAAAGCCCCCTGGAGATAACTAAGTTGTTTAATAAACCCGTAAGAGGTGATATGATGAGACAATAGTTACCGTTTCCATCGCTGGCGGAGGCGGAGAGAGCCGGAGACGACAGTTTAGGCCTCTTGGCTGAAGGCGGGCCAGAGTCCAGAACGTTCTCGGCCATATTTTTTTCGAAATAAAAATATATAAAGTCTCCACAGTTGCGGACGTTTTCACGCCCTTTAGAAGCTCGGTCCTTCTCGTTTCCAATATTGCGACTTTTCCCCCTCCTTTTGGGGGACTAAGAGGGGGAAAGTCCCGTGTAGAAATTACTCCTCTTTCCCTGGGTTCGCCTCTCGATTTCAGCCTCGGCGAATATATCAACCCCCCTCCCTCCCTCGCAGGATTTTTTGTTCTTTATAAATTTCTGCCAGCGGAGGAGGAGGAGAGGAGGAGAGGAGGAGGAGGAGGGGGTTCGGTGAAAGTAAAGAGGGAGACACACGCAGCAGCAGCGGCTTCCCCTCTAAACTTACACTGCCTCCGAGGATGTAAATAAACTGTGCCCGGGTCTCTCTCCCGTGGTTGCATCCGGCATTTCAACCTCCTTCTCCAGCGGAGTCTGGATGGAGATAATGTCGGGCAGAGAAGAGGCTTGTTTTCCTGCGAAGTGATGGTGGTGCTGCTGGTGGCAGTGGGGAAGGATGAGGGGATGCTAATAAAAAATAATAATAAAAATAAAGCTGACAAATGTGGAGCTGCAATGGAGAGAGAAAGCTATAATAATATCATATAATAATGCGTATTCGCCTGGACTATGAATGTACAAGAAAAAAAGTTATTCCTCATGAAATTCATCCACTGCCTTTTTGTGAGGTTTAGTTGCAAGGATTAAAGTTGGATTATGTTCAACAGTTATCTCAAATGCAAGTAATTTAATAGCTAGTTTTGCAGTCAGTATCTTAATAAGAAAAAAAATGCACATTTAGGTATATAGTGCAGCAGATAACAGTGGATTCACAAACACTGAAAACTAGAAGGTGTAAAACTGACAAATGTGGAGCTGTAATGGGGAGAGAAAGGTATAATAATATCATATAATAATGCGTATTCGCCTGGACTATGAATGTACAAGAAAAAAAGTTATTCCAAATGAAATTCATCCACTGCCTTTTTGTGAGGTTTAGTTGCAAGGATTAAAGTTGGATTATGTTCAACAGTTATCTCAAATGCAAGTAATTTAATAGCTAGTTTTGCAGTCAGTATCTTAATAAGAAACAAAAATGTACATTTAGGCCTATAGTGCAGCAGATAACTGGATTCACAAACACTGAAAACTAGAAAGACTTGGTGTAATGGGGGGAGAAAGCTATAATAATATCATATAATAATGCTTATTCGCCTGGACTATGAATGTACAAGAAAAAAAGTTATTCCAAATGAAATTCATCCACTGCCTTTTTGTGAGGTTTAGTTGCAAGGATTAAAGTTGGATTATGTTCAACAGTTATCTCAAATGCAAGTAATTTAATAGCTAGTTTTGCAGTCAGTATCTTAATAAGAAACAAAAATGTACATTTAGGCCCATAGTGCAGCAGACAACAGTGGATTCACAAACACTGAAAACTAGAAAGACTTGGTGTAAAACTGACAAATGTGCAGCTGCAATGGGGAGAGAAAGCTATAATAATATCATATAATAATGTTTATTCGCCTGGGCTATGCATGTAAAAGAAAAAAAAGTTATTTCTTATGAAATTCATCCACAACCTGAAGTTGCATCTGCTTTTTTTTTTGTGAGGTTTAGTTGCAAAAGTATTTTGCCTATGAGAAACACAAACAAATCAATATAAAACAAACAGGATTGGGTCTTTAATTACATTTTTTAGTTGTTGAGGAAGTTCCACCAAGTCTTTTTAGTTTTCATACAATATACTGTAGATGTAACCACTATATTCAAACAGTATGCTTATATTGAGTTGAATAGTTAAACCAAAGATGTCATTTTTAATTACTGCATCATTACATCAACTAAAACATATAGATGTCTTGAGAATATATGTGCTTTCTTTCATGTTTTTCTGCAATGCAGCATGATTTTATGTTTTTAAACTTCATCTGTACTTCAATTTAGAATCAAGTTTTGTGAATCTGAAATGTGTTTGGCCACTTGGTATTCCCAATGACTGTCCAGTGGCACAAAAGCAGTTTGTAAAAGAAGAAAGCAAATGTGTTTGCTGTCAGCAGTGGGAAAGAGTAGGGGTTTTTACAGATAGAGATGCACAATGAGGAGTATAAAGTACTTACATACAATATGTAAAACATTTGTCTCCTCTAAATGTGTTAATTGTTTTTCAGTTTTACAGATAAGTTAAAAGCAAATTACATTTTGTGTTTTACAAAAGAACACAAAAGGACAAAAAATGCTTACATAATTGGCAAAGGATTAAAAACAATCAAAAACACACACAATGAGAAATAAATAAATAGAATAAAATATTAGAATTAAATTTAGAAAAAAGGGGGAGTTCAAGGTGCTTATGAATTCAACTTGAAATTTCACTGATGCGTTAGGAAGGGACACCACATTTTCTCAAATTTGTCGGCTATATACAGTATTATTTCCAGTTTAGGAGAACCAGCCTGCGCAACAACAATACAAAGGTCGCGACCTTAGCTCCTCTAAGAGGACTATCCTGTCCTCGGACACCAAATATGGCAATCAAAGGATCAGGTTCTATCACCTGCTCAAAAACTTCTGATAGAGTTTGGAAGATAGATTTCTAGTAGTTAGATAATTTAGGACAGAGCCAGAACATGTGTTCCAGAGTAGCAATGAGCTAATTAAGTCTACATTAGGATTTATTTTGGCAAGTTTTACTTTGGAATATAGACAGACAATGATTGAACTGTAATAACCCATGCCTTATACATATTGATGCTGTATGTACATTCTTCAAGGTATCTTCCCGCTGGTCCTCCGTTATATCCAATCCCAAATCATTCTCCCCAGAAGAGAATAGCTAGGGAAGTGTTCTGCAATCTAGAGAAATAATTGTAAACTGTCTTTCTAAGCTTGTTTTATTCAGGCCTTTCAGGGATGCATACTGTATTCATAGAAGTTATTACATGGCCTGTTAGGAGTCTTAAGTATACACTGCACGTGGTCATTGTTTGAGAAAACACGGACTCCTATCAGTGTTGTACAGGTGACAACATTTTTTTTAAGGTGAATGCAGTCAATATGCAAATTCTTTTAACTGAGAAATGCTCCCCTAACTGAACAGGTTGCAGGTTTTAATGAAAAATATAAAGTTTTTTTTCAAATCTATAAATTGTCAACAACACATGGCCACTAGGCCCCACAGGTCTTAAGTCCATCTTGGTGAAGATAAAAGATAAAAACGTTGGTTGCCAACAGATGACAGATCTGAAGTCTATCTAAATTTCTCTATGAAAAATCTCACGTATGTTCCAGATCATTCTGTACTATGTTGCTGCAGGCACGGCATACTGCCAGTACATACTCAATACTGTTTTAATATTTGTAAGTTGTCACATCTAGTGAGCTGCTTTCAAAAGCATGAAAAAAAAAACTACATGAAAGCTTCACTAAACCTGCATTATCATTTGATAACCACATCAGTGAATAATGAAACTTGGGGGACAGGGCCGTAAGTATATACCTTATACTGGGAATCAAACCCTGGTGGTGGCCAGTATGTCCAGTCATGGGTCACATGGTTGTGTTGGTCACTCTAACACGTACAACACGCCCAAGCTCATCCTACAAGTGTTGAATTGGGTTGAGGTCTAGACTCTTGGCAGGCCGTTCCATTCTCTCTACTCCCACATTGTGGAGGTAGTCTGTGATAACCCTGGCTCTGTGGGGGCGAGCGTTGTCATCTTGGAGGATGAAGTTAGGTGCCAGATTGTGGAGATATGGGATCACCACTGGCTGCAGAATCTCATCCCGATATCTCCCTGCATTGAGATGGCCTTCAATGATGACGAGCCTTGTTTTGCCAGTGAGGCAGCATGCCATGACACTGCCCCCACCAAAAGCTGTTACTCCATCGGTGCAACAATCAGCATAGCATTCTCCGCGTCGTCTCCATACTTTGACCATGCCATCCAACTTTGGCAGACAGAACCTGGACTCATCACTGAACATGACATTCCCCCACATGTTCAGGTTCCATCGTCTGTGTTGTCGACACCAGCGCAAACGGGCCTGACGGTGAAGGGAAGTCATTGCAGGCTTCCTGGTAGCCTTATGAGAATACACTGTTTACCATTGGCAGAGCATTTTGGCAAATTTTTCTTGGGCGCTTACCACATAATCAGCTGTGCTGCTCATCCCACAAATGCATGATCCTTACAAGTTGGACATCATTGTGAAGGTAAATAAACAGGCTTTCCAACGAGGTAAAATACAATGCCAATTAGCATTGTAACAACACAGAAATAATCGACCAAACACAAGTTTCCAAACTTTTTTTTCCAGTTTATGTTGAAGGAATGGAATCAGAGCCTTTTACAGGGTTTGAAAACAAAATAATATTTACTTTGACTAAAATTTTCATGCCAGGGCCTCAGTGATGCATGACCCTTATTAAGGTTCCTACCATAGCAGTTGATATTGTGCTTACGTCATAAAGAATGAGGAAAAGGGCTTTCTAATGTGGCACAGTGAGAAACAAGATAAGGACAATTGAATGCAAAGGGTGGAAACATTTATTGAAGTGTCAGATGCTTTATAATCACCAAAGATACAAACAGAGCAGAAGACAAACCCTCTTTAAGAGTGAGCTTTATTACATGAGTTGATTCCAAGTTTATAAATGGTGCACATTCCAAAACAAATGTGCATTTAAGCGAATTCAAACCAATGGACACACGGTGAACATGTGGCCTTCAAGGTCCTGTAGCAGTTGCCACCTCTGCCAGGTCACTGACCAGGAGACAGGAAGACAACTTTTGTTAAAATACAAACATAAAGACTTATTTTTATTTGTATTTATTGCTTCAATGCTCTTTTGGAAATAGGACTGTTTCACTGAAGATATTTTGACATGTCACAGTAGGAAAAGCACAGGTGTAAATAATCAAATTAATGAGTGCTGAATTCCAGTTAGCTGCTTCAATTTCAGAGTCATGGTATTGTGCGTGCTCGCTCACTGTCACACTGTCACACTGTCATTGGGACACTGGAATACAACAGAGCCACCGTTAATGTTATTAGTAGCACCTTTGTTTTTCCTACAACAAAAAGTCAAAATGTCTAGTGTGAAAAAGATCTATAGTACCAGTGATAAAGGCCAGAATGAAAACGTCTTTATTTCTCAGCTGATTTTAATTGAGAACACTGTTTTTGTTTTATTTTGACAAACAATACCGATGTTAACGAGCATTGAACAACATAAGGGTACATTACATTATTATTATTATTATTATTAGATTAGATTTAGTTGTTATCTTATTTCAGAGAGATGGTAGTTTCCATTTCTGTTAGATTTAGATTAAGATCATAAATTGTGCTTTTAATCAGGAACTGCCACCAAGGACAACAAGACTTACACCTAAAAGTTACAATGTTTGTTAAACTCTGAAGTATTAAAGTATTGGATGGAACAAACAACAGAGATATGACTTTGTTCTTGCTTTTTTTATTGCCCAATAGTGAGGCTAAACATGTAAAGTTTGTCCTGAGGGTGGCCTCAGGAAAGTCTTGGTGTCATTTAATGTGAATGTAAAGGGTTCATCTTCTGGTGACTATGAATATGCTCAGTAAATTTGATGGCTACTGCCCATTAGATTTAGTGAGAAGTGGAAATGTTGGCCTTAAAGGTACAGTGTGTGGGATTTAGGGACATCTAGTGGTGTGTTTGCAGATTGCAACCAACTGAGTACCCCTCCGCTCACTCCTCCCTTTCCAAGACTGCGGTAACGTGAGCCGAGCGGAGTGCAAAACAGTGGTAACGCCATTCGCCTCGCTCAGAGGCCATCCTTACCATAATAACACTACTTCAGGAGCAATGGAAGTCAGATGGCGGCTGGCGAGACCACGGTTTTGCACTTTGCGGTAATCATAACCATGCAATTTTACCTGTAGCTATCAAAATATCTTGCTCCACACTAAAGTTGCGGACAGACCCACTGACTAGCATTGCTTTCCTCGGGGCTTGCTTCCAGCAACCAGCAGGACAAAAAGAGCGAGGCCAGTTCAGCACAGAGTCCATAATCATCAAACAGCATGGAGGAAATCCTCTGAGAATAAACTGCTGTGATGTTGGCACAGACAAGAGGATGCTGGGCAGTAGGTGAAGGAAACCATGAAGAGATCACTAACTGAATACATACATACACTTATTTCAGTGTAGTTTAAGAGGACAACAGAAAAATCTTGTTGCATAGTGGTGCATGTGTGTACACTTAAAGGTATGCGTTGTAACTAATGTGTCATTGTCATTTAATATTGATTGTGATGTCAGTATTGAAAGCAATTCCTGGATATCAATATTATTTTTATTTTAGGCCCAAACTCTCAGTATACTCACAAAAATAGGCCCAAACTAAACTATAAAGTACCTTTTGGGTTTTCATGTCAATGTTTAGACTTAATCACTAAGGTGTTTCTGCATGACGGCTGTTGGAATTATCAGATTGTTTTCTGTTGTTATGTATGTGTATTGAAATAGAAAACACCATACTCCTCACTGTCAGGGTAGCAGCAAATATAATAATCAAATAATCAAATTTTACAAACTCATAAATTATAACATGAAGTTATTAGCTCGCTGGACAAGAACACAAATAGAGTAGTTACCAATTTAAAATAGATTATTATGGTGATAACAGATTATCAATAAATATTGTAGATTTTTTTGTTTTTGTTTTTTTGCCTAAAATGGCTCTTTTGATAGTAAAGGTTGCTAACCCCTGGATTAGTGTGTCCTTCCAATTCTGCTAAAACCTCAACTCCCATAATGCTTTGTCCGTTTATTTATTTATTTATTTATTTATTTATTTATTTATTTATTTATTTATTTATTTATTTATTTATTTATTTATTTGTTTATTCATTTTCTTTAATACTAGAATCAGTGAATAGTTGTAATCCTGATCCACACTTTGTACCAGTAGGTGGCGGTAATGCACCATAAGTTGTTTGCCAACCTCACTAAAACACCACAGAAGAAGAAGAAGCAGCGGTACAGTACTGGGGAGCTAACTCACCAAGATAAAACTAAACCACTTATATCTATATAGTTCAACAGTTGTATGAAACATTTCATATCTAGGGCCTAGGTAGTAATAGTCTATGTGTAAGTAGCATCTTAAAGTAATAACAAGCTTATTGCTGCTTCATATATAGTATAAACGTGCTGTTAGCACTGTTAGCAGTGAGCTAGCATGTGAGCTAGCCACATGTTTGTTTATGCTTTGACCAGCTTGTTATTGACCCTGTTAGCTGGTAGCAATCTGCTCAAAACAGCAAGTTTAACAGCAAAACTAATGTGGAAGTTTTCTTTTTTTCGCATGTTTGGCACGTTTATTTGTGTGCACTTATTGTTTGTTTTTTTTAACTTAGTTTTTATTGCAATTTCAGCAACTTATACAATCATCATCACATTCTTTCCTACTGTATTTTCATTTTACAGCTGTCTCTTTGTGTTTACACAAAATTTCACAACTTAAAATAAGAGGGGAGAGAGGAAACACAAAAAACAAAACAAGATTTCATCTTAAACTGTAATTCCAATTGAATTCAGAGGGAAAAGGGAGGACACATACTTAAACAATCCAAAGAATTAAAATAAAATAAAGTAAAATAAATAAATTAATTTAAATAAAAATAAATGTGGTGAAGGGTCAGAGGTCATGCAGAGGAGTGTGAACGTATTTAACAAATGTTTATACTGTAAATTCTGGTTTGTAAAAGTTTGTCTTGCCTAGAACTTAAAGTTTCATTGTACATGTTTTGATTGGCAGACTGTGTTTACGGCATATTATTGTCAAAATCACATATCAAGATTCTTAAGCAATCAATTCAGTATAAATAATCAATCACATTTTGTTTATGTCAGACAATGTAGAGAAACTATTATTTCTAATGTGAATATATTAGCCAGGCAGCTAGAGGTGTTATTCATCATTCATTTTAGTCAGAAATTATTGTATCACTTAACTGTAATGCAGCATTTAAGACCACGAAATATTAGACCAGAACCAGCATAGATATGTTATAAACTACCATCCAGCTCTTCTTGTGTCTGCCCCTGCTCACCAACTGTTTTCTCATGCCTAGTGTCTTTAGAAATTGGTGTTACCTGAAATTAAATGTTACATTTTCTTTTGTAGAATAAGAAAATTGTCTGCTACTTGAAACATTCAGTCATCACTGTCCTCTGCAGAGCTCATAGAAGAACATCCTACAGCGCAAAAGAAGAAAGGATGCATTGGCTCTAATTGGTGGTCCTCTTTTTGAGCAGAATACAGGATGCCTTACCACTGTGTGGCTTATGGATGCGGCAAAACTTCAGAAGATGGCGTGACGCTGTTTAAATTCCCCAAGGACCCTGAGGAGTTTCGCAAATGGGAGAAGCAGGTCCAGCGCACCCGCGCCCAGTGGGTCGCCACGCCCAACTCTCACCTCTGCAAAGAGCATTTTGGCAAGGAGTACTTTGAGCCCAAACCACACTCAGGGGCTCTGAAGCTGAAGGTGGGAGCTGTTCCTACAGTGTTCGTCCGTCCGCACTGTTTCTCCTGCGATGGAGTGGGCTGTGGTAGCTGCCTGCCTGCTATCCAACGCCGGGGCATCACAGCCAGACCAAGAGAGCGCGCCACAAGTGTGAGTAGTGGTTCACTGCAGAGAGAAAGAGAGAGCTCCTGTCATTCTGACAGCTTTAAACGAGCCTCTTGGATGTTTACATGTATGATGTAAAGTCACATTCACGCATTCATTTACCACTTTTTCTTCTTCACAGGCAGAGTTTGATGATACTGATGGAGGAGGCGACGTAGAGCATCTGACAGGAGGAGAGATGAAGCGGGAGGAAAAAAGCGCAGACGACCGACCATGTATGGTGCAAATTAGGAACAATTGTTAATAGAAGTGGAAGTTTTCCACAAAACACTTGAACCAATACAAATCCCATCTGTATAAGCTCAAGGGGCTGTTAATAAGATTTGATGATTTTTATTTATTTATCTTTACAGTGGTGTGTGAGATGTGCGGCGTCGCCGGCACCGTTGGCACCTTCTTTTCGAAGACCAAGCGTTTCTGCAGTATATCCTGTTCACGTTCCTATTCATCAAACTCCAAGAAGTCCTCCATACTGGCACGACTGCAGGTGAGAACATCTTTCAGCGGAGCTTTATTTTTCACTCAAATGCTTCCCAAAAGCAAAAGTTTGCAGCTACTCATGGCTTTATTATTTATTTTTTGAGCTGGACAGCCCAATCACTTATACTGTTGACCACTAGGTGGCACCAATGGGGCAGTTGTAGTTAATTGTTTTTCTTAATTAAATAATTACACTAACTTTTCAGGAGTTTGGCCACCTTACACATTTTGTGACAAGAAGTATTCCCCCCAAAACAGTCTGTGGTTCTGTCTGCTGTGCATACTAATGCTGTATCTGACAGTAAGTTAGAGGTCAAAACGTTAGTGTCTAGAGTTAGTGTTGTTTTCCAATTCCGTAGCTTCATATGGTCATATTGATAATTGATTGTTTTTAGTGGTACACAGTGTCAGCACTGACCTTAATGAAAATTGGACACTTGAGTTGAGTTTTACAAGCAATCAGAATCAGCAGAGCGTATCTTGCTTGACAGGTGCGAGTGCAGAGATTACAGAGAGTACATTTAGTGATGAAGGAGTGCAAAACAATGTGAAATGCATATTGTTAAGACTTGTAAGGGGATGTGGTCTGTCACTTCTTGTTTCAGTAGGGAAAAACATCAGGATTAAGCAACGCTGGTGGTTTTTGTGATTTCTATTGCTTCATTGGTCGTTAAAGAGAACACACAGTAGTTCTATCCAGATTGTTTTGCTGTAATTTGTTGAGACTTGAGACTTAAGGGTTTGGTTTAGGTTTGTGTGCGATGCCTTCCCAAGTTTGAAATTCATAACACCTTTAACATCCAGTTTTGTTTCCCTTTACGTAGCTTTTTGGATGGAAAAATGATCCTATTCCACGCTTTCTGGCAGGATCATATCTTCCATATAGGCTGCAACTAACAATTATTTTTTCATTTATTTTCGATAAATCAACTCATCTTAAATGTCTGAAAAAGACAAAAAAAAGGTCACAATTTCCTAAAGCCAAAGGTGATGTCTTCAAGTTGATTGGTTTGTCTGACCAATAGTCCAACACCCAAAGATATTGAGTTAACTATCACATAAGACTAGGGCAGCAACTGACAATTATTTTCATTGTCAATTCAACTGTTTATTATTTTCTCGATTAATCGATTAGTTGTGGTAAAAATGGTAAAAAAAATGTCAATCAGTGTTTTTCAAATCCCTAGATGATGTCCTCAAATGTCTTGTTTTGTCCACAACTCAAACATATTCAGTCTACTGTCATAAAGGAGTAAAGAAACCAGAAAATATTCACATTTAAAAGGCTGGAATCAGAGAATTATGACTTTTTTTTCTCCTTAAAAATTACTCAGACCGATCAATCGATTAACAAAATGGTTTGCGGTTAATTGACAACTAAATCAATTAATTGTTGCAGCTCTACATAAGTCAAAGTAAAGCTGTAGTTGTAGCTATATGATGTTTATGCTGAGCGATATATTCAAATCCAAGACTCCATGTTTTTATGGCTGCACCAATCCATCAAATGGACATTTTTTAAAGGTTCCATATTGTAAAAAGTGAGATTTTCATGTCTTTTATATTATAAAGCAGGTTTAAGTGCTATATAAATACAGTGAAAGTATCAAAACACTCAATCCATGGAGAAATACACACAGCCTGATTCAGAAACTGTGCATTTGAAACAAGCTGTCAGGATTTCTGTCCATTTGTGATGTCACAAATGTACAATATTTAGACCATTTCACAGTTTTAAACGTAAACATTCTAAATGTGTCCCAGTTTATTTCCTGTTTGCAGTGTATGTGAATGACAGGAAGTAAACATGGACCCAAGCTGTTTCGTAGCAACACAATTCCGTTGAAATACACTAAAACGGAGTGTTTCAGACAGAGGGTGAATAAAGGTATATTCAGGCTGACAGTATGAGGAAAAATAATGTGTTTTTTGAACATTAAAGCATGTAAACGTGTTCTAGGAGAAAGCCAAAATACAAACATGAAGTTGAAAATGAGCATGATATGTCCCCTTTAATATGCCTTTCACCAAAATTCAACCTCACATAACTGGTATCTTTGGAAGTACACCAAGGTATAAAATATATGCCTAACAAATGTATTTATTTGTTGGTGTGTATTTATATTTTCACAATTTATAATGACGAACACATGGCGGCGGTATTTCCCTAAAAACTGTCGCCATTGGAGAGAAAGAAGAAGAAGAGGAGGAGGAGGAGGAGGAGGAGGACCGCGCTGGATTTAAATCCCTGCACCGACCTGAGAGTCTGTCTGCGGGCGTGTCTGTCTCTCTTTTCTCGCTTTAACTCAACGGAGACGTCCGTGTATTAAAACAGCTCAAATGGTGCACAAGTGTTGCGTTGTCTCCTGCTGGAACTACAACCGTCCGGTCCTCGTCTATCACCGGTTCCCAGCCGGTGACCCGGAGAGACTGAGGCGGTGGTTGTCTGCTCTCCACATGGATGTAAACACTCCGCTCCACCTCCTCCACACGCTGCTCGTCTGCCACAAGCACTTCTCACCGGACGACTACTACGACAGCCCGGGTCCGCTGAGCCGCTCGGCCCGGCTCCTCAAGACTACCGCAGTCCCCTCCCAGACCAGGCACACCTCCGGGACAGGTGACCCCACCGCCGGCCTCACTCACCTGGATCAACAGGTGAGTGAGGCTGGTGATGTGAAGAGTGCAGTTTCTCCTTCTGCAACTTAAAGACAGGACAGGACCTGCAGAACACCCAATAATAACACCTAAAAACACACTTTTATACTGCTGCTTTATTCATACTGATGCTTTTATAATTGTTTATTTTGGTTTTCACTTATGTCTTTATTTTTAAATTCATATTATTGTTTTTATATTAATATTCCTAATTGCCCCTGTAATACTTGCTTTGCGTCTTGCTTGACACTTTGTCTCCTTCCACCATGTCTTTTCATTGATTTGTTCTGTTTTTTATGTACAGCGCTTTGTAACTCTGTTTTTTAAAAAAGGGCTATGTAAATAAAGTTATTATTATTATTATTAAAAAAGCAGAACTCCTTCAAGTTTGAAAGGTAATTAATGTGAAAAAAAACCTGTTGTAACAAGTTGACTGAGATCACAACAGCATAAAATAGGGGTTTTAGAATTTTTTTTAATTTATCTGAAATTTACTAACTGAGGAAAAAAATGACCTCTAACATAACGTAACATTTTGATTAAAAGCCAATTGTACAAAAACTAAGGTGTGTTCAAACAAGAGCTGAAAGGATAAGTTGACTAATTGTTAATTAATCGATAGAAAATGTACTGGCAAACATTGTATAACTCAATCATTATAGTTGACAACCTTCAACTGGTTCTGACTTCTCAATTGTGAATACTAGCTGTCTTTATTTGTCTACGATATTAAACTAAATATCTATGTGTTTTGGACTGTTGGACGAAAGAAGCAATTTGAAAACATGAGGTTCAGCTCTGGGAGAATTTTAGCTTTTTTTTGTTTGTCATAAACCAAACGGTGAATTGATTAATTTAGAGCTGCAATGATTAATCGATTAGTAATCGGTAATCGGTTTGAGTAATTTTTTAAGAGAAAAAAAAGTCAAAATTCTCTGATTCCAGCTTCTTAAATGTGAATATTTACTGGTTTCTTTACTCCTCTGTGACAGTAAACTGAATATCTTTGAGTTGTGGACAAAACAAGACATTTGAAGACGTCATCTTGGGCTTTGGAAAACACTGATCGACAATTTTTCACCATTTTCTGACATTTTATAGACCAAAGAACTAATTGATTAATCAAGAAAACAATCGACAGATTACTAGACAATGAAAATAATCCTTGCAGCCCGAGACCAAACCTGTCCATAGTTGTAATTAGTTGAAATTTGTTGTGCGTGTTTTTCTTCCTGTGTGACGTTTTGCATGAAGACAGGTTGTCTGGCAATGAATTTAATCCCAAAGAATTTGATTTTTGACTGATGTTCTGTCTGTTTTGCCATTTTAACCAGTCTAGCTTCTTTCAGTCTTCTCTTTGCATATCGGGAAATATAACCGGAATTTGTCAAACTCTCTGAAGCTTTCACCTTTGACAGCAGTGATTGGATCTGACTCGTTACTCTCCTCCGCTGCACTACATGCCAGCAGTTTGAAATAAACAGTCTGTCATATGGCTAAATGTGCAACAAGTGGTGAAGCGATCACAACAATGAAGACGATGAGACAACTTTGCTCAGTTTTTCTTTGTGCTTCTCTCTCTCCAGGGACGGCCCCCCTCAAAAAAAGCAACAGTGCTGAGCAAGGTGAACAAAGCCCCCCAAGCCCCAACAGGTGAGGCCACTGAACAGGTTACTTGAGTCATTTGAGACGCATTCTGAAGTCAGGTGTGAACTCTAATGTTACTATGATACTAATGATACTAGGTCTGACCTGGGCCATACAGGTTTGTGGGTGACCCTTGATTTATCCCACGAAGACCAACTTTACTGGTATTTGGTGCTTGTTTAGGAATATTAGAAGCTGAATACACCACATGTACACAAGCATCTCACAAGATCTGTATGTATGATTCCTCTTTTGTTTCCATTCTGTAGCGTTGGCTGCAGGTTTTGAATGGGGCGCCTACTTGGAGAAGGAAACCTCTCTGGCTGCATCAGTGTCCTGCTTCAGACATGTGAGTCCTACCTGCTAAGTGTAATTGGAAACAATGTTTTCACACCCAGGTGGTAAATGTGCCTCTAGTATTATTGTAGGGACAATTATGCCAACTTATGTAAACATTTAGACTTGCACACACACAACCTTTTAAACACTAGCATGAAAAAAATATTCCAACATATAAAAAAAAACTAAACTAGAAGTAAACTCTGAGCGGTGCTGAGAATAACTCATGAAATTCCCAGGGAATATATGAATGTGTGAAATACCTCTCACTACTGATCTGTAAATGAAACATGTGACCTCCAACCTGCAGGTTCCCCTGTGTGCCCAGTGGGATGACGTCACGTTGGGGATGAGGGTGGAGGTCCTGAACACAAACGCGGTCCTGCCCAGTAAGGTCTACTGGATCGCTACCGTCATCCAGATTGCAGGTGTGTACATCCTGTCTGTCAGTTATTATTTTAACAGGCCATTCCGCCATTCAATCATCTGTTTTATGATTATGAATTAGAGCAGTTGTTGCATTTATTTTCTTAATCAATCTTAAAGGTTCTCTGTGGAGTTTTTGACCCCCAGCAGCGCTATGGATCTGTTTTTCTATGAGCGGGTCCCTGCTTTCTTTATCTCATGCATGCATGTGTGCACACACACACACACGGGTGAAGCGATACACATTCCTGCCAGTGGTTTTGCACCATTCCACTCATCTACGGGTGCCGGTAACGCGCAGAGATATGAAGATATAGAAGAAGAACACTGCTAGCAAGTACACATAGATGTAAAGAATCCTGGATTTAAAATACTTAAAACGTCGGCTTTGCAAATGTTTTATTAAGAAGGAAATGCATCATCATTTATTACAAAACTAAAGGGATAAAGCAGGCTAGCATCCCCTAGAGGCTACAGTAAATATTACAAGATACAAAAAATTGGATGAACCGTCTGTCAATCAAACTAACGAAAGCGAACGTGCCGTTCTTTGCTCTTCTTTAAATGAAGAAATACTCTCCAGCTCTGATATAACTGATGCTATTGCAGCATCTGCACTAACCTCTTCAGGAGCCACCATTGTTGTTTGGAACGAACTGTCACTCCGTGTCGTCTTACACACCTAAACCACGCCCGTAGCTGTCCGTAGCTCCTCACAGGACGCTGACAAGATGGATTTTTGTGTGGTGTGTGTGATCCCGCGATTCTCTTGTGATCTCGTGACATTGCGAGAATCCAGCTGCTTTGCAATGTAAGAGTAGTAGGGCTTAAACACTTAAAAATGTCCTGATGGTGTTCTGGAGGAAAGGCCATGGGGTCAGCCAGAATATTAGGATTCCTCCGATGTCTGAATATCCGCAGCAAATTGTAGTGTAGTGTGCTCAGCGGTTATCAAGGTACCTTTTTCTGTACCAAATGCAGCAGCATCAACAGTAACTTAACTCTTGCCTTCCTCCCATCTCTTGTCTCCAGGATACAAAGCCCTGTTGAGGTACGAAGGCTTTGAACACGACAGCAGCCGCGACTTTTGGTGCAGCCTCGTTTCGGGAGAGCTGAACCCGATCGGATGGTGCGCCATGACGAGCAAGCTGCTGGTGCCACCGCAAGGTGAGGACTCGCACTCAAAACCTTAACCACTGTGGTTCAGCTGGCTGACGTCCTGATGGCATTAGGACAGTAAACATGACTTCTTAACTGTCCTGGTTGGGTCAGCACTTAAAAAAAACATGGACTGAAGCATTAAACATTCAAATAGGCCGTGATTGGCCTATATCAGATATTATAGCATGTTCTAATTTGACAAATTGTGTGTTCATAGATGTGAAGCAGACCATCCCAGATTGGAGAGAGTATCTGATGACAAAGCTTGTGGGGGCCAACACTCTACCTGTTGACTTCTACCTGAAGGTAAAACTGAATGCTGAGGCTCACAACCACCTGTCCTGTACATGTGAAGAGTGTGATGAATTAAAATTACATGAATGTGGTTTAATTTATATTGAATTTAATTAATCTCTGCCCCTTCGCCATCCTCCTCCTGTCCTCTCCCTAGTTGGCAGAGGGCATGAAGAACTCCTTCAGACTAGGTATGCGCGTGGAGGTGGTGGACCCCAAACACGTGAGTCGGACCCGCCTGGCCACCGTAGACACCATCATCGGCGGCCGTCTGCGTTTGGTGTACGAAGACCAAAGCGACGCCCCCGACAACACAATCTCTGATTTCTGGTGCCACATGTGGAGCCCCCTCCTGCACCCAGTGAGCTGGTCCTGCAAAGTGGGTCATGCCATGAAAGCACCTGGTACGTCTAGGATTTCGTTTTCTCCATACATCACACTTTGTCTTGAACTAAAGCTTTTAACTTGAAGATGTGTTTTTTTACATGGCAATAAAAATGCTTCTTTTTAAATGATAGCAAACGGTGTGGAAGCTGCTGCCGGCGGTTGGAAGGGTAACTACGACAACTCATCCCTGCTCTTTAAAAAGGTAAGGAAAATGTCATCGCTCAAGAAATAATTTATCAAATGAATTCAAAAAGCAAAAGTAGACGCAACAGCTGCTTTGGATTTTTTTTATTAATACCAAGATGTCCATCCATGGAAACTTTGACAGAAAATCCACACTAGATAACCGTGCAGCTTGAATAGAATCTGTTTAATGGGATAGAAACACTCAACTCTGTATTTTGGTGCCATTTCATAATCACAACTCACTATATCATGACAAAGTACATGTCAAAGTGAAACGAGTGAAGTCACACTCTACATAGTGTTGCTTTAACTCAAGTTCACACTACAGGTCTTTCAAAGTCATTCGATCGCTGTACTGTTCACACTACACAACTTGCTGTCTTGTAATCGGGAGTTTTTAAGTAGTCGTGGTTTTCACATCCCCGATGAGGTCTCCAAACTATGCGAGAAGTTACACGGTTGATGTTGTCGTTGGCACACGTGTTCACACTATTGTTCCCACAATAGCCAGTTTTTTTATTATTTCCCCTACGTAGATCAGTCACTGTGTTATGTTTATTCATGCAAACATCCAACATCGACTTTGTTGCAAATGCAACACATACAGTAAAGTTCCTATTGTTACAGGCGACCCCTCCGCCAGGTTTCGGTTTTGCACTCTCATTGGCTATAGTTTCCCATCAGGTCCAGATATTTAGCATGCCAGATATCTGGAATGCATCTGCATCTGGAAAGCCTTTCGGCTCGCGTTTTTTAAACCGTTCAAGCGCATTATGTGCGAGTGCTGAGCCAACGCGGATATGCCTCTGATCTGGGGCTTTTGTCGGGGAGCTTTTTTCTGTGAGTGGAAAATTATGGCTACGGTCGTGTAGTGTGAACTAGACATCAGCACAACTCCCTAACAACTACTGTGTGCCCTGCAGCCCAGATTTGTTTACATGGATGGAGGTTTCTTTGAGGAAGGGATGAAGCTGGAGGCCATTGACCCTCTCAACCTGGGAACCATCTGTGTCGCGACAGTACACAAGGTAAGACCAATATTTTTGGTTGGTATGTTTTTGTGTGTTTAATCTTGTTTAGACCTCATCAGACAGACTAGAATGGCAAATTAGGTGATTATGAATTATATTACACACCAACTCCTACATTCTTTTACGCGTCTCTGACTCCGCCGCCCTCCAATCCTCCCAGGTGCTGCTAGATGGCTACCTGATGGTGGGTATAGACGGCACCATATCAAACAAGGGCTCCGATTGGTTTTGTTACCACGCCTCATCTCATGCCATCCTTCCTGTAGACTTCTGTAAAAAGAACAACATCCCTCTCACGGTACCTCAAGGTAAATATAAACACGCTTAGGCTCGCACTTTGTCTCCAGCACTTGTGCACTTCTGCTGGTACTAGTTTGCTGTATCATCCTGTTCTTGAAAAGGTGTGGTCAATTTATGCAGGGAAAATAACTCGAGCAGTGTACTGTTAATGAAAATACATCCTGATTTCTTTGTGTCTCGGCAGGTTATGACCCTCAGACCTTCACCTGGGACAAATACCTGGAGAAGACCAAAGCTAAAGCTGCACAGCTACGACTGTTCAACACCGTAAGACAGGAACCTAGTGTAGCATTTGAGGCCGTGCTCTCTGTTTTCCTCAGTCAGATCAGTTATATTTGGTACAAAAAAAGAACTTCATCAAACAGCACTTGAACCCGCAGTGTGTCCTTTTTCTTCAGGACTACCCGGGTCACGGCTTCTCCCCCAACATGAAGCTGGAGGCGGTGGACTTGATGGAGCCGCGCCTGGTGTGCGTGGCCACCGTGAAGCGCCACGTGGGCCGCCTGCTGCTCATCCACTTCGACGGCTGGGAGGACGAGTTCGACCAGTGGATCGACCACCAGTCCCCGGACATCTACCCCGTCGGCTGGTGCGACCTCATGGGCTACCAGCTCCAGCCGCCTCCAGGACTCGGTAAACGCCCCGTTTCAGAGCAATACACCCTAGTGTGTTGTTGCGTTAATGTTAAGCCATCAACTGGGCATCTGAGCCAGTTTATTCTGATAGAGGTGTTTACATGAGGTTTATTAATTCAGATTGAACTGTAATTTAGATCACTGGTGTAGATGTTTTTGACCTCGTATAAAAGTCACGGGTGTTTCGTTCTGTTTTCCAGTTGATTTAATGGGATACCAGTCGGCACAGAACAAGAAATACAAGGGCCTTCCTTATGGGAAAAGGAGTGAGTTTTGACTCAGAAATGTATATGGAGTCTTGTGTCTTGCCACAGAAAACAGACTAACCATCACATTTGGTGTTTTCTCACATCTGATCGTTATAAAACTATCTATATAACTTTCATCTCCTTCTTTTGTTTTCCATAGGAAAGAAGACTGCAAAGAAGAGGCTCTCTGGTGACCAAGCTGAAGATGATGCCGGTCAGCAGCCTGAGGTCACCGGCACCGACGGTCCTCCTCCAAAAGTGCCTCTCCTCCAGCTCAAGACTGAGCCAGAGGAGCAGGAGAGTAAGTGGACAAATTCCTAAAACATCTTTTCTCATTTTTCCTGAGACAATTTTTGGTAATTTGCTGACACAATTCTGCCTCTGTAGTCTTTGCAGTGCAGGTTAAAGTGGAGGAGGTGGAGATGGAGACCCCCATTGATCGTCCAGACAACCCTCCACAGGCCCATCTGGGGAAAATCAAACAGGATGAGGGAGGGGAGCAGAACAAGTCTGAATCACGTCAACCATCAGTGCAGAGCAGCGTAGAAAACGTACCGCGTCAAAAGACGGAGCCGAGCGAAACCGCAGTAAGAAGAAGTGAAGAGAGCGGATCACTGGAAGAGAGCTTTACCGGTGAAAGCAACACGGAGCAGAGTGAAAACAAGCTGAGCCAAGGAGAGGACAGTGTCATGGATGAAACTTCAGAGAGCAACACAGAACAGGACACAACAGGAGAGGCTGCAGGAATGGAGACGTGAGACGAGCATGTCTGCTTAAAGAATGAAGAGGACAAAAGGTGGATGAGCAAAGAGATTGGGATGACTCTGTGATGGCGTAAAATAAAACAATTCTGGCGAAGACAAAACAAAAAAAAAAACAGAAAAAAAGCAGAATGGGATATTTAAATCACACAAAAAAGGTACAACATCAGTTGGGATAGATTCCTGTGAATAACCTGAGCTTAGATAAGCAATTTGAATCCAGAGCAGGAAAAGCGGACTCTGCCACTACCAATAAAAAAGTACTACACATAGAAGTAATTATAGAATATAGATACATTGATTAGCTATTGCTGAAAAGATGCAGACCATAAATCGCATTAAAAACAGTGTTTGATTTTATGGAAATCTTGAGGGTCATAACTTTAAAGGAAGTGTGTGTAACATTTCGGGGGGCTCTATTAGCAGAAATGAAATATAATATACACAATTATGTTTTCATGAGTTTATATCCACATGAAACTAAGAATTGTTGTGTTTTCGTTAGCTTAGAATGAGCCCTTCATATCTACATAGGGAGTGGGTCCTCTTCACAGAGTCCATCATGTTGCTACAGTAGCCCAGAACAGACAAACCAAACGCTGGCTCTAGAGAGAGATTCGCATTTTTTTACATTCTCCGTTGCTCCTGAAGTAGTGTTGCTATGGCAAAGGATGGCGTTACCACGGTTTTGTAATCGGCGGCAGATATTATTGCAGTCTTGGAAAAGGGAGGAATGAGCGGAGGGGTATTCTTGGTTGCAATCTGCAACAACACCACTAAATGCTGTCTAATCCTACACTCTGTACCTTTAAATACTTTATATACCTTAAAATCATGACTGCATGTAGTTCACAAGGACCAGTTTAGCCAGAAAACAAAACTACCTCATTTTCTCCACGTTGGCAAATTCCACTACATAATGACATTTGTAAACAATTTAACTTTTGTTTTAGTTGAGTTTAACAGGACTTATCATACTAACATCCAACCTGTAAATATGACTCCGAAGGTCATTCTGGGTTGACATAGCAGACAAATGTTTGTTGTAATGTTTTATTTTTTCCTGTTTTATATCCAGATGTGTTTCTTTCTTGTAAATATGAAGTCATTTATTAAAAAAAAAAAAAAATACTGTTCCTCAACTTGCAGATTTGAATGTTGTCTCAAGGTGTCTAGTTCAGTACATTCTGCTGTTGTGGTGTAGTGGTTAAGGATAACTAGCGTAAAGCCATAAAGATTGCATCATTTTTGAGCAAGTAACTAAAGCTAATGAATGTCATTCACTTCATTAGATACTAAAACTTCCAACAGAGCTGCTCAGGAGCTTCTTGAGGAACTGGTAATGTGTATCTTATGCTGTGAATGTGAAGCAGGGCAGTGCTCAGTGTAGGTTCCCTGGATTTAAGAAAATCTTTTTGACCTTTTTCCAACACTATTGATTAGACAGCAAAGAGGCAATACTGCACAAAAACTGGCTGATGGAAAACAGCCTCAGCAGGTTACAGTTCTAGAGAGTTGAATCCATGGTTTAACCTCAAGGAGGTCGTCTCAAAACATCAGTACAAAAGGCAGCAGCTTCAGGCCATGCTGCGTGTCTTGGTGGTTTTCTTGGCTGCCGCCGGTTTTGTGTTCGGACTTTTGCGAAGTTTGGATTTGGCTCTGAGCATTTTGACCTTCCGAAGGCCGTTGAGGTGCATTGGTTTGGGTTTGGTTGCCTTGGGCGCCTTGGCAGGCTTCGGGGTGACGGCAGGGGGGGAGGGGAGGCTCTCACCCCCGGGACAGGACTTGAAGACGTGGACGTCCTTGACCCTGCGACCCCGCAGCTCGGGGGGATTGGCACAGGTGGCTCGTACCTTCAGGTTGACTTTCTCAATCCACCTAGATGAAGAGGATATTATGTTATTAAAAATGCCCAAACACAAAGTAAAACATCTCAACTAGTGGCTAAAATATAACAAGGGAAAAGCGACATCTCAAGAGTGGAGTGTAATATAGTGTTGCCTAGGAAGGAGGTTATGTTTTCACCCGCGTTGGTTTGTTGGTTTGTCTGTTAGAAGGATTACTCCAAAAGTCTGCGATGGATTTGAATGACATTTTTTGGAGGGGTGGGGTGTGGCACAATGGTGTCGATCCGGACCACGATCCGGATTCAGGAATTTTTGTAAGGATTTCGATCAGCCAGAACATTAAGACATCTGGGTATATAACACATGCGCAATGTAACTGATGACGCGTTGATGACGCATGAACAACCACGTGTTAAGTGAATGCAGGGGAGAATGTGACATCTAGTGGCTGAATGTTATCAATGTTATCAATAGCACCTTTAATGGGACGCCACGGTAGCTCAGCTGTTAGAGAGGGCGCCTCATGTACCCAGGGAATGACATCCTCTCTCTCCCCCTTTCATAACTTACTCTCTCATTATAAACAAAGGCATAAAAAGCACCCCCAAAAAATAGCACCTTCAAGTTTTGGGTCATTGGGAGTAAACTTACCATATAATGGTAAAGAATCATCCCAGATAAAAAACATTTTTTTAGACATTAAACATGCTTTGTCCTGATTTAAAGAGCTGAAAAGAATTCAGGCTTTAAAACTCCCGTTGGCCAATCATTTGTGACTCCAGTGATTGGGCTGTAACTGTCTTACATGCGTAGCGGCAGCAGAGGGCAGTCACACATCAGAGGGTTGTCGGCCAAGTTGATGACCTCCAAGGAAGTGAGAGGGTGGAGGTTGGGCACCTCCTCCAGCTGGTTGCCCTCCAGGAAGAGACTCCTCAACCCTGGACCCAGACCTGCCAGGGAGTTCTGCGACATCTGGAGTTAAGAGAGATTATGTCAGAAAATTGTTAAATAACCTCTGTGGAATGATTTGTTGCTGATCGTAGTGTAGTAGTTCTCATCACCCACCTTCTCCAGTCCCATGTTATCCAGATACAGCTCCTTCAGTGACCTCTCCAATGGTCGGAAAGCGTTCGGCCCCACCCAGCGAATGGAGTTCCCAGACAGCCTCAGGTCTCTGATGTTCCCCGCCTTGCTCAGTGCTTCAGTGGGCACCTCCTTCAGCTTGTTCCCTCCCAGGTGGAGCGTATCCAGGTCACCGGCCTGGTCCAGAGCCCTGGGCGACATGTGATCGATGGTGTTCCCGGTGAGGTAGAGCGCCCTGAGGCCCTCGGCTCCGGTCAAGATGTCCGGCTCCAGCTTGGCGATGGAGTTGTTCTCCAGATGGAGCGCCAACACGCTGGGCACCAGTTTGAAGGCTCCTTTGGGGAAACCGGTGAAGCGGTTCTTCTCCAGGTGGAGGTAAGTCAGCTGAGGGAGGCCTGCGGATTTAGATGATAGAAATTTGAGTACTGAGTGACAAGTCAGAATAATGCCACAAGGGTCTCATCTACAAATGTAATTTAGCATTTAAAAGACCTTTAAAGGCGTCAGGGCTGATGGATGTGAGGTCATTCTCCGACAGGTACAGGTAGATCAGTCCTTTCATTCCATTGAAAGCTCCGCCCTCCACCTCTGCGATCTTGCAGCGCTGGAGATGCAAGGACACCACCTGGGCGACGCCGGGGAAACTGTTGCTAGGGATGTAGTGGAAGTTGTTGCCGCGCAGGTCGAGGAGACGCGTGTCTGGAGAGAAACCCCGAGGAACTTTGGTGTGAGCGCGGTTCTCACACGAGGAGTGGTGCGTCTCAGCCTGGAGACGGGGAGGTAACGGGAATGTAATGGACAATTTGACATTATGTTTAAAGTATTTCTATGAGCTACAGTGGGGTTTGGTAGCAGAAAATGTTTCAATGATTTAAAACATTGACGGTTAAAGCATTAGTACGACATTTTAAGAAATATACTTACATGTGCTTTTATGTGTTTTATGTTTTTATGTCAGTTCAAAGAGCAATAGTGACAATGCTGTGCAGCTACAAGACATTTCTTTGAGTAAGAGGTAAAAGTCTTTCTGGGAACCTTGACATCAGCTAACAGAAGTATAAGGGTCGTGTCTAGAAGGTAACCCGCAAATTGCAAAAACTTGCAAAAAGTTCTCGCAAGGCTCACAGCCCGACAACCCATACTAATCATTCAAGGTCATTGCCTAACCTTAACCACCTCGCGAGAGTTTCGCAATCTGCGTGTTACCTTGTAATCACGACCAAGTATTAGTAGACAGGAAATGAGTGTCCATACACTACAAAAGTAAATCACAAAACGTCATACAGCCCACTCACCTCGCAGACACAGTTGACAGGACACTTGACCTTGTTCTCTGGCTCTCGCGTGGGCGCTGGTAAGTTCCTGGTCGCCTCCTCGAACTCGGCCTTCAGCATGGCCTCCTGGCTCTGACAGCGCAGCTCAGGAGGGTGAACAGCCTCCAGGTTCTCTCCTGAAAAATGAGCCGGTCCTCCACATGTCCCCATCAGCTTCACCTTGCTCCGGATCGACCACTCCCTGCAGTGAGGTAAAAACAATTAGAGGATTAGTACTTTTTGGTTGACAAAATTAAAGCTCTGAAGTCAGCTATCAGTTTGAAATCCACAGCTGTACCTGAATGGACGCAGGTAGCAGTTGCAGTAGATGGGGTTCCCAGCCAGGTTGATGCGTGCCAGGTTGGGTGAACCTTCAGAGAAGGGCTGGATGACGCGCAGCTGGTTGTAGCTGATGTCCAGGTGGACGAGGCTGGGGCATTTTGATACAGCCGAGTTGGCCATGTCCTGCAAGGACATGTGGTCCAGGAAGAGGTGGGTCAGTTTGGCCATGGACACCACCTCCTCTCCGAGGTACGTCATCGGGTTGTAGCTCAGATCAAGACGGGTCAACTCTGGCAGTCTGGATACCGAGGGGGAGATGTTTGGAAAATGAGATCCCAGAGGCCCCTGATACCTAGATAGTGTCGTTATGCCAAGCGCAGCCTACCTGGTCATGGTCTCCGTGGGGAAGAACTGCAGCTCGTTGTGGTCCAGACTGAGACGGGTGAGCGTGAACAGACCGGCCAAGGCCTCGGTGTCCAGGTAGTTTAATAAGTTGTGACTTAGTCGAAGCCATTTGATGTTCTGCAAGCCCTGGATGGAGAAGAGGTCGGCTTTTTAATTAATGTTCCAACAGGAGACATTTCTGCATTTCTTTAAAGAGGACCTACTATGCTCATTTTCAGGTACATACTTGTATTTTGGGTTTCTACTAGAACACGTTTACATGCTTTAATGTCCCAAAAACACTTTATTTGTATCATACCGGCTGTGCTGCAGCACCACTTTTCACCCTCTATCTGAAATGCTTGTGATTGGTCAACTGAACTAAACTCTTCAGACTCCGCTCCAGCTCCGCTTTAACTAGCTTTGTTTGAGGGCGTGCCAAACTAGCCGCTAGGCAGGTAATATGCAAATGTATTACTTGGTAACATCGCCATGTTACTGAAGGAAAGGCAGGACTTCAAGCGAGGCGTTTCATGCAGTTCAGGAGCAGTGTTTCTGTGGGGGAGAGTAACTCCCTTTGGCGTGGACTTTGTAACTTTGCAGATCTTTTACATGCACAAAAAAAACTATACAACACACTAAAGGAAAGGGAAAAAGCACAAAAGCATAATAGGTCCTCTTTAAAGCACCTTTTTGGTTTGCCATTTTGTGGTATTTTGCTACCTGGAAGGCCATGTTGGGGATGTAGACCAGCTGGTTGTGTGTAAGGGAGAGCAGGTTGAGGAAGCCGAGCTGAGAGAAAGCTCCGGGCTGGATCTCTTCCACGCGATTACGGTCGACCATGAGCTGCTTCAGCGAGGGCAGGCCGTCGAATGACTCCTGGACTCACAAAAAACAAAGGAAGATAAAAAGTTTAACTGTTCTGCACTGAAAATGTGTATGGGGGTTTGAGTTTGTTTTAACAAGGAGGAGCTATGCAAAGTTAAAAGACAAAATAAATATTGTGGATGGTTTATGAGAACTGGATCTGCAGCGTGTGTGTGACGACCTGGTAGAGGATGTCAATGTTGTTGTTGGCCAGGTTGAGGAAGACCAGGCGACCGAGGCCGCGGAAAGCCCCCTCCTTCACCCTGCGGATGTTGCAGCGCTGCATCGACAGGTGAGTCAAGTAGGGAGTGTGTTTGAAAGCCCCGCTGGGGAGTTCCTGGATGTCGTTGCCTCGAAGATCTAATTTCACTGTGATCTACGAAGAGAGAAAGGGAATTACACATTAGATGGAGCCAGATGGGAACTGAATATACTATAGAAATGTCATGTGTGAGTAAGAGACCTCATCAACAGTAGGAGGAACTTGGGTCAGGTTCTTGTTGATGCAGGTCACAGTGAGCTGGATCTGATCACAGACGCACTGCTGTGGACATTTTGCTGTGTGTGCTGCAGGGATGCAGAGGAGGAGCAGGACGACCCAGAGGGTGTCAGGACAGAGATGGGAGAACATCTGAGAGGGAAAATAACAGCGTTTCAGACAGAGGGTGAAAGAGGCGCTGCAGCACAGCCGGTATGAGAAAAATAAAGTGTTTTTTGAGCATTAAAGCATGTAAACATGTTCTGGTAGAAACCCAAAATACAAGTATGCACCTGAAAAAGAGCATGAGAGGTCCTCTTTAAACCAGTTGTTTCCAACCTTGTTGACCTGTGACCCCCCTCTAAAAAGCAGTCTGATTGGGGCCGCTTGTCAAGTTTCAGATAGAGTTGTTCCATTTGAGAGACATTTCCACTCTAAATGTTCCATTCAAACTTTTCATTTAAATAACTGTTCATGGCCCAAATAGGTGGAATTATTCAAAATGTCACCCAAAAAAAAAAAAATCAAAAATTAGATGAAAGTCCAAAAAATTAATACAGATTTGTGAAGCAGATTTTTTTTGTTTTGTTTCACCTCATGCATCATCTCACAACACCATATATATCTTGTAATGCTGTGAAAGTGGGCCCAACACACTAGGTTGGGAACCACTAGACAAAAATAGCAAAAATGAACTGTGTCTAAAGTAGAAAACTAAACTAAAATGCTTCTTACACATTAATGCAACAGTATTAACAATCTAATTATATTCTATATGATAATATATCAGTTATCAGTAACTTTTGTTTACTTTACTGTAACTTTAAATACAATTTAGCATATAATACTTCTATGCCTATACTTGATCCTAAATGCAGGACCGTGGTATTGAGTATTTTTACAATGTGTTATTGAGTCATCTACTTAAGTAAATGATCTGAGAACTTGTTGACAGCAGGAAGAATGTGTACCCGTGCAGGTTAAAGGAAGAGGATGCCAAGCTCAGAAACAACCAAGGTCTCTACAGGACATATTCTAGACATTTACCACAGCCTGAAAAAACTCCATTCTATCAGAGAAAGGTGTGTGCGTCACCTTGTTTTACATTTCCTTACTCAGTTTGATCATTCTGTACTTTTTGGGTGTTAGTGTTATTTTGCTCAGATTGGGCTGCCCCCAGTCTTCACTGGAATGCCTTAAAACCACATTCCCATGTCGGATCAACAGTCTTGATCCGCAGGAATGGACATGAAAAGCTTCACAGCTCCACACTCTGAAATTTGGGGTCTCAAAATGTTGGCACGGGGAAATGGTGCCATGCTGAAACCTCTCTCTCACAAAATTGCTGCACCAAGAGATGGACATGACGGAGACACAGGACTGTATGAACCAGTCAGCATAGAAAATAATTACATTTCATTTGTTGAAGTCGACTTTATGGCTGCATGGGAATCAAGCTGACTGTATACAGCAGGGCTGTCCAAAGTGGGGCCCGTGGGCCAAAGTTGGCCTGCCATTAGGTTTGATTTGGCCCGCCAGATGTTAGAAAATATTTTTTTTTTATTAAAAGACCCAACTGACTTTACTGTCTTTTGGAGGCCATACCAGGCTCGGGTTTATGGTTAGAAGATAATGGCATCATATGAAACTAGAAAACCTAAGGACTCCATTAGTACCATATCATGTCATATTAGCATGTCAGGAAGGAGGCTAACGCTCTAAAGTTAGGCTAAACTTTGGTGAGGAAAAACTGTCATGGCCATTTGTCAAGGTGTCCCTTGACCTCTGACCTCAAGATGTGTGAATGAGAATGGGTTCTATGGGTACCCACGAGTCTCCCCTTTACAGACATGTCCACTTTATACTAATCCTATGCAGTCTTGGGGAAAACATGCAGTTCTTTGAATGCAGTATACATGTGTTATTTTTGCCTATTCTAAAAATAGTGTGTTTTATTATTTTTCTACATACTGGGGTCCCTAAACTCTCTTGGAAATACATAAATTGCATAAATGAGCCCAATTGTATTCAGCAGGTGGGTCTTAAGGGGATAACTATGTAAAACATATTCAATTAAGGGAACTTGGGATCCTAGTACCATTTTGCATCTTAATAATACAATACAATAGGTGTTTAATTTTGGCCCGTGGCTCTCCATTGAGTTCCAGTTTTGGCCTTCCAAGGGAAAAGTTTGGGCACCCTTGCCATATAGTATATGATATTTTAGCAGCATACCACGTTTTGTTCCTTAGACCCCCCTGAGCAGAAAGGGGCCAAGAAACTAGAGCCGGAGGAATGTCCTCCCGCCGGACTGTTAGTCCTTGTCCCCCCGGGGATCAACAGTCCAGACCGCAGAAGGAGCTGCAGAGCTGCCGCGCACAAAGACGCACAGTGTCTCTCCACACCGGTGTGGTGCCAAAACGCATTTCCCCTTGAAAAACTGTGTCCACTGGCCAGGGACGGTGAGAAAACTACTCGCAGTCCTCTCTGAATGCTTTTACCAGAAATGACCTTGCAACATTCATCATTAATGTTAATGATGTTCTGTGCGTAAACATGGATAGTAAATGGACTTGCATTCAGACCACTCAGAGCGCTTTACTCCACATGTCAGTATTCACCCATTCACACACACATTCATACACTGATGGCAGAGGCTACTAAGGTGCCAACCTCGCCCATCAGGATCTAATCTAAATACTCACTCACACACTGATAGCTATGCCTTCAGGAGCAAGTGTCTTGTGTCTTAAGTACACATCGACATGTGACCCGGAGCAGCCGGGGTTCGAACCAACGACCTTGCGATTGAGCCATGCGTAAACATGGATGCTGGTTTAATGGCGTTTTGGGAATGACAAAAAAAAAACTGTCATATGATATAATCTGGAAAAATACAGCCCTTGTATTTGTTCAATTCACGTACATAATTACAACCAATAAAATCTGAAGTATTTAGTGTGATAACATTTGGAAAGGTTTCTGTTATACGCTAAAATGCGCAAAATACATCCCAGTGTGTCCACATGACTGGATAATTATGAAATCCGTGTTTCGATTCTTTCTGCGTCCAAATGTTCATCTGTCACCATCACAATCACCCCAATAAATGTACATGTTTGAAATCCAAACGTCTGACTAGTTACAGCAGGTATAGGAATCCGTTTTGACGCGCAGACTCACCTTTGCTTCGCTTTGGTGGTGGTTCCGTCCAGCTGCTGGTCGTCTACTGGCCGTCTACGTGACTCTCTCACGGTCTCTGCTCTCTCTGCTTCTCTTCCCCTGGCTGTCCCCCCATCCAAAACAAACTCCGTTTATCCCTTCATTCAAACACACCTCCACCTCCTCCTCCTCCACCTCTGGAGTCTGCTGAGCCCGTTAAAGGAACAGTTCGCTTCAAAACAAACAAGTTATTTTAGCCTGTTTCACCTCCCTGCCATGCCTGTTCAATCTCCACTGAAGCTGGAAGATTCAGCTCAGCACTCATCTTCTGTTACTCTGCTTCAAAAAGAGACAAATATATACACACAGACTAAAGGCTGGTTAGATTAGTTCTATTTCTGACAGGGCGTTCAGTAACAATCATCAACAAACATCATCCTGACAGTATAACTGCAGTTCACGTGGTCTAATGTTATTCAGAATAAATGCCAATTAAAGTGTATATTCCATTCTCATCCTGTTTCCCTTTAATGCTCCATCACATCACCAACACATACACGGCTATATGAGGTTAACACGCAGCAACTGAACTTGTGCAATGCAAAGTCATCATATTAGAGCATGTTTTTCAATAAGACTGATTATGGATCAAAATGAGAGAGAAAGGACACATCAGGTAAATGTGATTCTGGTCCCCTGAGCTCTGTGGTATTATGACTGGGCTCGGTGCACATGCTGCTGTGTATTCAGGCCCGTGTGTGTGTGTGTGTGTGGTGCTCCTGCATGCAGCCCATTCCTGCTCACAGTCTGATGCACACAGCAGCACCCTGACTTGACTGGACCTTATGAGCAGCGGTGGGATGATTGGGATTGGACAGACTGTCCCAAAAGTTTCTTCTTAAACCGTACCATTTTTTTTTTTTCAATTAAAGCTGTAGTCGGTAACTTTGAGCAAATATAATAAAGTTATTTTTTATAAAACTGTCATTATATTCTGACAGTAGTGCATGAGACAGATAATATGTGAAAAAAAAATCATGTTCCTCTGGTGTCTTCCTAGTGCTCCTAGTGGCATTTGCAAGATTTCAACGTGCCCGAAGGGAAACAACGGATCAGGCTCGGCCACCATGTTGAAAACAGTCGAGGCAAAACCAAGCACTGCCCGCCGGCCGGAGCAAACTTTCTCATTTTACAGCTGAACCGTACACTAAAATATGTTTCTTAAAACATTTGAGTTGAGAAATAGGCATTACACTAACAGAATATTGATTCATATTTGATCAGCGTTGCCTAGTTTGACTGTTTGAACAGAGTTTGTGAGTTTCAGGAGCAGCGATTGACAGCTTCTGTAGAGACGCCTCAGCTCTGATTGGTTGTTTTTGTTCAGGCACAGTGAAATCTTGCAAATGCCATCAGGAACACTAGGAGGAGGCAGAGGAACATAATTTTTTATTATCACAGATTATCTGTGTCATGAACTACTGTCAGGATATAGTGTAGTGACAGTTTAAAAAAAATATACTTTTTTTATATTTGCTCAGTTACCGACTGCAGCTTTAAGCAATGTCAAAAAACAACTACATCATGCAACGCATCCTATCAGTAAAATGGAACAATAAAGTCAGCTCTTTATTTTTGACTATTTTATTTTGATTTATAGTTATAGTTTTTTTCTTTTCAGTGTGATTTACATGAATTGGCATTTCCATTTCGGTCTCAGCACTCCATAACAATGTTTTCACAGCATCAAATATCAGTGTGTGAGATCTAAAAGATCTCAAAAATACAGCAAATCTGTCGCTGTGCGTTTATCAGAACACTCTGAATATCCGTCATTCTTTTCCCAAATCTACGGTACAATTTCCAAAGTCATCTGTATCTGGAAATAACGTTAATCTGTTAACCTGGACATTTCCGTAGCTATGTCTGAAAAGGCATTGTTTTGTTGTTAACAGTGAATTGTGAAACTATATATAACTAAATGCAAAGCAGCAAAAGGTGCCAACTTGTCTAATGTTAGCTCCACCCCAGTTTACAATCAGTTTCATCCTTTTTACACATTAACCCAAAGTTTACCTGATGTGTGTTATTTCTATCTGTATTTTCTATAAAAAAATATAAGTCACTTAGAGCATAAGTAGAAAAATAAAAACTAAGACATTCAGGACAGTTATTTGCCTTCATAAAATATACAAAATCAGGAGTGGAGGTACGTTAAGTGGTTGTCCGAGTCCCTTGTTCAAGTGTAAAACTTCCCTGTTGGTTCTCTTTGTGAAGACATTAAAGTCAGTGCAGTGTGTGTCTGTGTCCCAGTGTTGGTACAAGTTGGTCAGAAGGTTGATCAAAGGTTGATCAGAGGTTGATCGGTGGTTGGTCAAGGCACTTCTTCTCCAGAGTGGAGCTCAGCCTCTCACTGGCGCTGCTGCAGGACTCCAGAGCGTCACTGTTCCTGCACGTTCACAAAGACAAAACGTACATGGTGTATCACACTGCAGCAGGAACTAATGTGACACTTTTTTTCCAACTGGTTACAAACTGTTCTACACTACCTTTATTCATAGGTTTCACATTGACTGACAAGTAAGAGGCTGTGTCCACCAAAGCGTTTTTTTCCTAAGGCCATCGTATTTTAAAATTCTTTGCAATGGGAGCGCCGCCTATTGCTTTGCTACAAACGGCAGCAGTGTGCCAAGCACCTATTCTGTGCTGAGCGCTGCACGTTTGGCGTTTTTTTTCTGTTCGCCGAGTTTGAAAAATGTTCAACTTTGGGTAAAACACTGTCGCATTTTACGCAGTCTTCCAACTCTACAGTTGAGGAGGAGCGGGACAAATAGCCGACCACAAAGACGTGATCAAATGTGTTTTATTTTGAGTATGTTGTGGTTTTATTGTGAAAAATCATCACCCTACTTCCACAGTCTCTCACACACACACACACACACATTGTTTTCTGCTATTTTCATGATTTTGTGAATTGTACCTTGTTCTTTTTCTGTATAATCTCATTACTTGATGCTTTGACAACATTGTCCTCGTTACATTCATGTCAATAAAGCATATTGAACTGAATTAATAAAGTTGACCTGAATCTGAACTCGCCCACAAAATCTCATGAACCTACATAGACCGGCAGGCCCTTCCCTTAATCTAGAACAAGGGCCAGAGCAAGTACTCTAGCAACTAGCAACCAGACACACCAAAGCATCTCAGCTGAAAAACTCCTGAGCCTCCAAAGTGCTCTCAAGTGCTCCCAGCTGGCCGTTTTCAGAAGGGCGCCTGGCGTTTTTAGCTGGGAAAATAAAAACCCTTTGGTGGACCCGGGCCCTTCATGTGTAGATAAAAGATGATCCTACTTGGACATGAAGGTGTGAAGCAGCGAGGCGTGCTGCTGAGGGAAGTATTCCTGCTGGACAGCGTGCTCCAAACACAACAGCTGACCTGGGACCAGTGACACCTTTTTCATCTTCCCCTCTCCCTGAAACACAGAACACAAAAGTAGAAACCAAATTGAACACATTTTTAATCAAAAATACTATTTTATATCAAACCTTTCAACTGTGTTATTGTCTAAAGATAATTAAAGTTACTATGTGCAGAACTTCAATGTGATTTGACTGAATTAAGCAATCCCAGTGCCCATTAGTTCTGTATCAGACTCGTTGGAGACACAGGGTTGGGAGTGTTGCGGCAGCACTGTACCTTGAGGAGTCCTATCATGACCAGCAGCGTGGACAGGAAGCAGTATGACTGGAAGGCTGAGCCACAGAGGAGCTTCTTCAATACAGCGTCTGTGGGACACAGGGATGCAGGTGATTTAGATCAATCAACAACACTATTTGAAGCACTAGTGGAACGCTTCATATAAAAGCAGCATTTTATTCACCAAAAGTTTCAAGGACAGCGGTCTTGGTCTCTGGTTCCTCGCTGTACAAGGAAGCGATTTTCAGAAGGATATCAGCGGCCTTGTGTGGATCAGATGCATCCACCTGGTAAGAAAAGAGATTAGTTTTATTATATCCATTCTGTACACCTAACCTAGGACAGTAAACATCAAAAAGTACAGTTACATCAGATTGTGGGAGCAGCAAACAACCTGCTGGTACTCTTGATTTTCACTTCTTTTAGATTCTTACCTGTTGCTGCAGGTCTGTCCTCGTCTCTCCCAGCTGGAGGAGCTTCTCTGCAGAGGGGCAGCTCAGGAAAGACATGATCTCTGCCTGAGGGGGGACACAAAGTCACAATAAGAGAACACAACAACAAAATGACTAAACTACAATAACTCATTTGTTTAGAAATTAACAATATAGACCCAACAAGCAGGGTCAAGCTGACCTGTCGTCTGGTAAATACATAAATATGAAAATGTATGCATCGTGTATTTGGTGTCTTATCTTACTGAGCTCTGAGGTTTTGCAGGACTGTCGTCTTTTTTCATCATTCCGTTTTCCCTCCCAATTTCACCGTCCTCCTCATTGTCTTCATTACAGTCGTCACTGACATCATCATCATTGTCATCGTCGTCGTCGTCATCTTCTTCATCCTCGTCATCAGGTTCTCCCTCATCATCACTACAGTGAAGTCACGAGAGAGAAAAAAAAATGTCTAAGTAAACATTGTTGTAAACATTGTCCGATCAGAGAGAAGTTGTGTTTTTGTCCTGAAGGAACTAGACAATAGCTTCAGCAAAGATTTTTTGGATTACTTAAAGGGTTACTTAGGTATTTTTCAATCTGAGGCCTGTACTACGAAGTGAGTTCAACATACCCAGGGTATCTTCTCGTTATCTGGCTTAACTAACCCTAACAAACTAGATCCCGCTAAACGGTCCTACGGCGGTGTTTATCAACTCGGTAAATCAACCCAGGGTTTCTCAATCTGGCTGTGAGCGCGTTCACATGAAAGTGGCGGTGTTAACAGCTTATGACCCTGGACCCGATTTCCCAATGGTTTTGTATCTAACTGACAACAACTTTTGAGGGATAACGCTGTAATTGTCAGCCGCGAAATGAGCCGCGAGGGCAAGTGAGCAGCGTCAATATAACGTTACGTCCACTAAAAGTGCTTGTTTTTACCACTGACAGACTCAGATTGTTATTGTAAGTGTATGACTACATTATGGAAAAGACCCTACAGAGAAATAAAACAGTTTTTCTTAACTTTCGCTTGATCCAGTCTGTTTGTTATTGTGTGCAAGTCCCGCTCAAGGAGAAGTCTTGTTGTGAAATCTGATGGAATACGGGAGGCCATCGAATTCAAAGACCTCATCCAGGCCATGACCTTGAAACTCGTTTAGATGACACTGAGCTATGCTTCCTGTACCCGCGTTTCCACCCTGGATGTATTCCACCATTGTCCTCCGGCAACACGTCGCCTCGCCAGATTTCAGAACGACACTTCTCCTTGAGCGAGACTCTTTCCATAATATCAGATACTTATAATAACAATCAGAGACTGTCATGGCAAAAACAAGCACTAGTGAAGTAGATGACGGGCCAGCCAATATTGCAGCCCCTAAGCAGCTGCTGTCGGCAGCACTCTCCCTCAATACTGGACCAGTTTCAGAAATTGTCTTTATTATCTATCTAAACATGGAAAAATAGGGTCCAGGTTGAAAAAATACGGAAGTTACCTTTTAACATCACACACAAACAGACGTGTATTACCTGAGTGATGCCAGCATGTCTCCTTTGTCCATGTTTTCCATAGCTTCCCTCAAGGACTCACAGCCCTCCTCTCCCAGACAGTTACCTGTTAGAGTCACATACAACAGTAACGTTCACCTGCTGTATCATCATTTTCTTATTCTTTTGTTTTCAGGTTAAACAAAATCATATTTAACCGAAATGTCACAACTTTTCCTACATTTTCATTACATTTAACAATTTTTGAAGAAAATTACAATTCTTTGGGAAACTAATTCCATAACTTTTCCCGGATTTTCACGGCCTCTCATGTAACAGCTACTCCTATAAGGATAGTGAGACCTGTTCCACAGTCAGTGTTCGTACCGTTCAGATCCACTTTCTCCATGTCCGGTTTGTCCATCACAGCCTGAGCCACCACCAGAGCTGCTGCCTCCGTGATCTCACCAAATGACAGATTGAGATCCTAAAGACAAAAAAACATAGCAGAGCACTGTAACAAGGCAGACACAGATAGACAGACAGAGAAAAGGGCCGAGCTTTGATGGTGAACTGACCTTGAGGATCGGCAGCCCCTCTCTGAGGACAGCAGCGAGGGCGATAGCTCCTTCAGAGCGGACCAGACAGTCTCCAAAGTTGATCACCTGAATGTTCCTCAGGTGCCTCAGAGCCTGTGTGGCCGACAGGAGAAACGGTTTGACTCAAGCACACAGGCTGGCTACATGTCTTCTCTACTTATATAGGGAGTGTGTGAACAGGTCTCACCTGTGCCATGGCTAGCGTTCCCCTCTTGGTGAAGGTGTTGTCGTTGAGGTTGAGGACGCGGAGCTCTGGGTTGTGTCGCATGGCTGAAGCTAACGCCATCACACCTGCGTAGTTGATACCATTCTGGGGCATGTGGACTTCTTCCAGGCTTCCCATCAGCTTACATGGGAAAAAAGAGAGGAGTGTAAGATTTTAAATATACAGTGATACAAAACAGAGAAAAGATGTAAATCCTCAGAAGCTGGAACAGGGAAATGTTTTGCTTGATAAATGACTATTAAAAGGGATAGTTTGGGTACTTATCCATGCTGGTCTACCGCTGCCTCAATCGATTAGTTTGTTTGTGTTATTGTGTGACTTTGGTTAATTCAAGTTCACCAAAGTCCCACAATAACACAAACCGATTGAGGCAGCGGTAGACTAACAACCCCCGTGTTCTGCAAGGTAAAATCACAGGGTTTTTTAATGGAGTCTGGTGGCTTTGGCGAAAGCATAAATGGATACAATGGCTTCAGTTCCCCTTCAGAAAGGGCTGTCTGACAACGACGTAAAGGGGTGAAAACATTATAAATATAGCGTACACTTACACTGATATTGATTTTTTGTTTTTTAGTTGGGACTTTCTTTTAGGTGGTTAATACACTAATTATAGACAAGTACCTCATACATAACAATTAGTTGATTATCAAACAGCTCTCAAAATGTTTCCCCAATAATCAGATTATGTAACAGTTAGTCAGTGATTTATTTTCTGAAATTTAATTTTATATATATATATATATTCAAACATACAGTACAGTATAAATATTTTTCTCAACTGATAATAACTGTTCGTACTAACTGTAATCACTCCTGTGTTTACAGGTATTCATGATGTAAAGCTTCAACCGCATCAGAAAAAACTTGATTTGGTAGTCTAGTTAAAAAAAAAGCTGTCAATCAATGTGGGGGTGATTATTTTCTACCTGAAAGGCCTTAGCCAGGGCGTTGGCTCCTTCATTCTCCAGGCGGTTCCTCCCTGCGATGAACACTCTCAGTTTGAGTGGAGCTCCGTGTGCTGATGACTGTCTGTGGCACTGAATCAGAGCTTCTGCCAGGATCTACACAAAGCAAACAGCACTGTTACAATCTGCACTGTAATGCAAGCATATTAAAACCGGATCTGTGTGGAACATTTTC